>NW_024427107.1:41789957-41868807 GCF_017311325.1 Ursus maritimus | reverse complement strand
GGGGGGGGGGAGTGAAATGCTAAGAAATTATTGATATAGTTTGATCAATCATTCTGATTGATCAAATTAGCTGTTTTCTTTTAAAGGCCTAGCACTGCGTCCTCCCCCTCTCTTTCCCCCTCTTTCCCTCCCCTTCACTTTGATTGAACACCTACCATGTGCTGGCACTGCCCTAAGCATAGAAGTACACAAATGACTAAGGCATGGGATGGCACCTGGCTCTTTCATTCTATAAATAAATATCTATTGTATGTGCCAAGCACTATGCTATGTAGAGGGGATACTGCATTAAACAGGAAACACAGATTTTGTGTCATCAGTGTATAGTCTAGCAGGAATGCTATTGAATAAGCAATTAGGAGTGTTGGCAAAGGTCATGAGTGAGAAGAATACAGTTCCATGAGGGTGTATAACGGGGACCGGACTGAGTATATTGGGTGTATGGGATCAAACAGTTCGTGATCCAGAGGAAGAACGTGTCAAAAGAGCTTAGGACATGCTTTTCACTAAGCAAGCTCTGTTTTTATTTTATATTCTATCTTCCTACAATTAAGACAATTAGATTAACAATAAAAAATGTATTTAATCAAATTATTTTGCTTTTGATTACATGAGTCAAGCAAGCAGTCTGATAAATGAGTTAGTTGCTGAAGATTTAAGCAAACTTTGTCTAGGGATGATTGACTTTTTTTTTTTTAAAGATTTTATTTATTTATTCGACAGAGATAGAGACAGCCAGCGAGAGAGGGAACACAAGCAGGGGGAGTGGGAGAGGAAGAAGCAGGCTCATAGCAGAAGAGCCTGATGTGGGGCTCGATCCCAGATCGCCGGGATCACGCCCTGAGCCGAAGGCAGACGCTTAACCGCTGTGCCACCCAGGCGCCCCGATTGACCTTTTGATATATATTTACTCAAGATTGATTTAAACTTCTACGCTCCTATAGCAGCTGTGGTCGGCGGAATTCTAAGATGGCCCCAGTAATCGCATCCCCCTCGTCCCCAGTACATGTCTCTCTCCCAGTTATTCAATCAAACACTAAGCTAGGTAATCCTGCAAAGAGATTTTGCAGATGTAACTAAGGTGTCAAATCAATAGGGAGATTATCCTGGGGCAGAGGGCTGATCTAATCAGGTGAGCCCTTAAAAGGGACAGGGCTCTTCCTGGTGAGAAAGATGCAAAGAGAGAGCTAGATTCAAGACTGGCTGGTTCTGAAGATGGAGGGTCCATGGGGCAAGGAATGCAAGTGGCCTTTAGGAGCCGAGAGCAGTCGCCAAGGAAACGGGAAACTCCGTCCTACAACCACACGAAACTGAATATTGCCACAACCACATGACTTTGGAAGATGACCTTGAGCTTCCAAGGAGAACAAAAGCTTGCTGACACCTGAGCAAGACCACAGCAATGCCATGGACAGCCTTCTGGCCACAGTACTATGAACTAATAGCTGGGTGCTGTTTTAAGCCAGTAAGTTTGTACTAATTTGCCCTATAGCAATACAAGCTTAATACAGCACCTATTCTCTTTCCCTGCTCAGCACCGTTCTCTTCAACTCCTTCTAATAGACTCCGATCTTCCAGACAAAAAAGAGTGGGCAAGTGACCAGGCTGGCAAATCATCATTTCTCTTGCCTCTAGGCATAATGATTGGCTCAGACGTTGGACGTGTGACCTGAGCTGTGCAATCATTGTCTTTACATGTGAATTTTCGATCTTGGGGAAGAGAGCTAATTTTCTTCTCTGGTCCTGAGCTGTAGGAATGTGAGTCCCTGCACCCACTGTCCTTTGGCTATCTGACCCATGTCCTTTCAGTGATTTCATCACATGAGCCAAGGCACACTCTTTCAAGTTCATCTAAGTCCTGTTTAGCTTTTGTCATTGGCGTCCAGGGCCCTGAACAATGCAGCTAGAGAAAAGAAGAGTTAGCTGGAAGATACAAGTTCTGCTTATCAGACAATATGAAACACAGATGTGCCTCGTTGCATATAACCTGGGTTTTGATTCTTTCTTTTTCTTTTTAATAAGTGATGAAGGTCATCAAATTATAGCAAAAATAAACGCTAGCTCAATTGTCATATTACGAAAGCTGCAAGGGACCTTAGATGTTATCTGATTAAGGTCCCTCATTTTCTACATGCCAAAGCTCTCTGTGCCAGAGAGGCACAGCTAATTAGGGAACAAGCTGGTCATTCCAGAATCGTTGGATAAAAATGACCCAGGTTGGATGAAAAATGATGCTGCTTGCGTTTAATTAGTTTTTCTCTTCTGCTCACCAAATTTTCTGAAATTGTGTCTACTGAGTACTGTGATTTTCAGGATTTGAATGGTATGTTTTCAAGTGAAACCATCCAGTTTCTGGAAGTCTGATGGAACCTCAATTTGTCAAGCTGATTTTTATTTGATCCCACCAAAAGTGGGTATAAAACTGTCTTCCAGTATACACTGTTAGAAGCTTAGCCTGGGCACAACCTTATCTTTGTGAAGACTGCATGAAGATAAATCCATAAATTATCTTTCTTGAGTACGAATATAAGTAGTTTCCATAGATATCTGTTTACAAATACTAGTGAGATGAGTGTTTTCCAAAACCTGGTTGAATGACATCTTTGATATATGAAATTATCAACTTCTTATACCGTTTGTACATAGAATCACAGACTGTTAGACCTGGCAGTGGCCTCAAAGGTCATCAGACCCAGCCCCCCATTATTCAGACAAGGACAATGGGCTCCAGAGAGGAGAAAGGTCTTGCTCAAGGTCAGATTCTATTTTAAAACATCGATACCTTTAAAAGAGATGAATGGGTAGAAATTTTTTCTTCAAAATTTGCATTTTCTCATGTATGCAAACAAAAAAGAAGTAGCAAAAATTACAAAGATCATTCACCATCTGGATTTTGGTGTAACTTGGGAAAAGTTTCCAGACTAAGAAAAAACCTTACCAATGAGATAATAAAATGATCTATTTGTTAGAAATCTAAAAATTGAGTAATTGGGAGAGAAACACTTATTTATTATGAAAATTGATGCCAGCTTATTTTTAAATATTTAGAAAACTTCAAACTGCAGAAAAAATAAGAAGGAAAAATTATATTTTTACTACCCGACAGAACAAGTCTTTAACATTTTTGTGGTTTTCCTTTCAATGTTTTCATATGTATCGGAAGTTTATGACAGTCACAGATATTTTCCCATGTGACTACATCTTCTTTATAAATATCTACTAAGTGCATGTGACATGTTTTTGTTCAGCAGCTAACAATTCTTATTAGGGGAATGCTGGTTTTAAAATAACCTTAAGTGAGCATCTTCATGTATAAATATCTTTTTCCATATTTAGGATTATTTTCTTCCCCATAAATGGAATGCCTGGGTCTGTTCTATAGTAGGTGCTTAGCTCAGTAGATATTTATTTAAAAACGACATAAGTATATTAGTCAGAACAGCCTAGGTGTGTTGCGGTAACAAGCAGCTCTATTATCTCAATGACCTGACTAGACAAGAAGTTATTTCTTAGTGATATAAAGTGATCTCTGAAGTTGCCATCTTCTCCACAGGGATTCAGCGTCCAGACTGTTCAGTCTTTGGCTTCAGCACCTCAGCCAAGGCCTCCTCTCTGACTGGCATCCTCAGAGGAAAGTTCTCCAATGCTTCAGTGCAGAAGTGACGCGCGTCACCCTGCCCGCCACCCATTGGCCGCAACCGATCACACAGCGCTGGCTGACCTTAAAGGGGATGAGGTCCGGCGAGGAGGTATCCTCTTCGCACACAATGGAAGGAGGGGGGCCCTGAAATTCTCTGTTACATCAAGGTTAATATTATCAACAAATGGTTTCCCTGGAGAGTCACACCAATTTACATGACCGTCAATTCACACGAGAAAGTCCTTTTCACTACATGTATTTACTATGCTCATTGGATATTACTCCTTAAAAAAAAAAATCTTTGCTACGCTGATGGGCAAAAATATTCAATTTGGTTGACTTTTTTGTATTGATTGATTCATTCACTTAATCAACTATTCAACAACTATTTACTTAATAGGTAAGCCACATTGACCCAGGCAAAAGGGCTACAGTAGTGAACACACAGACATGTTCCCTTCCTCATGGACCTTATAATCATTGACTGGTGGTAGTTTCTCTTTCGTGACCTGTCTGCACGTACCTTGCCTGTGTACGGTGAGGCTTCTTTGCTTTTTTCTTACTGGGTCACGTGAGGTCTTTCTACAGCAAAGACAGACAGCAGCTCTTTGTTGCAAATGTTTCCTGCAGTTTGCCTTTTAATCTTAATTTTGGTGGTGCTTTCTTTTTTTAACAGAATTTTAAAATAGTCTATTCAAATCTACTGATCTTTTCCCTTATGATTTTACTCTTGTTTTTGACTTTAGAAAATACTAAAAATGGTTATTTCTGAGTTTTCTTACAATTTTTCTTTTGCTAGAAACCACCTTGTGAGAAAACACACACACATATATGATACATATAATTATATTACTCTTGTAATAAACTAATTATACATAATAATTTTACCTAGTTATACATAATATGTATCATACAATATATATACAATGCAATATACATAATATTATACTTATCTGATTATACATAATTAAATATATCTATATATGTGTGTGTTTTCTCACAAGAGAAAAATCATAAGAAAACTCAGATATATATTATATACATACTCAGAAATACATATATATACTATATAATTGTGTGTTGTATATAAATGACACTATATATGTGTGTGTTTTCTCACAAGGTGCTTAATAGATGTAGTTATATATCACACAATACATAAACGTACATATAGAATTCAGTGAAGAATCCCAGACTGTTTATGCAGATTATGAACATGGAAGTCACTTCAGTAGATCCCATGCTCTCCCACATCTCCTGTTAGTATGACCTTTTCTCCTCTTCGGGTTCCTACTTCCTCTTACCTCCAGCTTCCCCACTATATTTCTATAGTGTTTTCCTTTCAGCAACCTGTCCCCTTTGAAGGATTAATTCACAAGAAACAAAGACGTTGCTTCTGTTAGGGGTAATTGCATTTTAATTGGGGTCTTTAGTCCCTTAACTGACCGGGATTAATTTTCAAAGGAGAAATATCAGGCACTATGACAGTCAGTAAGGGAGATGTTTTGAGCAGGGACCACACCTGGCTTACAGAGATCAGCCTTGAGTGGCACCTACCAAGAGCTCGTGTTGCTCTTCCCTCGGGCTGACGTTAAACCCAGAGCCCAGCTGTCCTTTGCTTGCCCTGTACAAGGTGAGCTCTACTGGATGCCCTGTTCACGTTTTTTATCTTTTCCCTGAAGACTAGCTTCCTCTCCTGGCTACCCTACTTCTGTCATTGACCCTAACATGGAGACTCAGAATCTTGGTCACTTGTAGCCCTTTGCTTTATTCACTGCCCGCCGACACTGTTCAGACATCCCTGTTTCTGTACTCTGGAAACATCTTTGACCTGGAATGCTGTTCCACTTACCCAGAGCCTTACAGGCACAGCTAATAGTAACCCTTGCTCTTGCGACCCCACAGAGGACCTGTCTAGGCCAGTGGTCTCCAAAGTGGGGGTACAGGGTGATCCTTGGAGGTGCAACAAGAAAGTAGTAGACATTTTACTTATAAAATTTAACCTTTTAAAACTCCCATCTTTGTGTGTTTTTAAATAGACCTAATATATTCATTTAGAAGTACATGACCAATTCTCATCAATTTTAAGACATACACTGCTTCATGTTTTAACGTCTCTCATATTGAGATGTATTTTACAACGGACGCCTAAAGAGAGCCTTATGTCCCGATACAGTTGGCAGCAACATTTCTCTTTCTTCTGAGACATTAGATAATGATGTCATATACAATTGATAGCGTCTTGAATTCTATGAAATAAACATATATTGGGTGTGCTTCCTCAAGAAAGTTTTTAACTAATGGGAGTGCAAAACGAAAAAAGGTTTGGAGGCCACCCAATCTATACAACTCAATTGCTTCTTGTTACACACTTTCTCGAATTAATGATTCACTCACACATTTGTGTGTCTGTGTAGTTGTGTACACTCTTATTATACACTTGATGAAGTACCAACCACGTGCCATCCTTCTTTATAGTCCTTACAAAAACTTGCACAGCCTGGGCCAGTAGCTTTCAACCTTATCCAACCAAAGGCCTCTTTTATAGCTAATATTTTAAATGTCCTCTTTACTATCTTAAAATGAAATCCCACACATACAGGTATTAAAAAAAGAAGACTATATTGTATTAGTTAGGGTACATTTAAAGGCTTACGTACAATAGAAATTATTTCTAGCTCCTATCATGGGACTGGCAGATAAGTAATGTGTGGGGAAGGAAAGGGACATGGAGGGTGGTGTGTAGGAGATTTTCATGGGCCAAGCCTGGAAGTGGCAGGTCATACTTTTCTCAGGTGCCATTGGCTAGAACTCAGCTCGTGACCGTACTAAGTGCAAGGGTGGCTGAGAAATCGAGTCTAGTTGGGGGGCCCAGAAGAGAGAGGAGAACACAGCTTTTGGTAAACACTTAGCAGTTTCTGCCACAAAATACAATACTCCATTGTTATAGAGAAATAAAAGAAAAATAATTGTTAAGAAAATAATATGATTTTCATGATATAAATCCTTAGGCATGGCCATACTAGCAGACATGAAAGTAAGATGTGTCTTTCTATATGGGGAATCATGTGAATGTGAAGGCCTCGAATGCAGTTTAAGACAGGTGTGCTGTCTTAGTGACTAACTTGTCCTTCCCATTTTACCATTACTATCCAACAGTGATGTTGCTACTAGTAAGGGTTCCCCAAATGGTGAGCAACTCTTGGTAAAATTCCAAACAAAAGGCAATTTTCTCTTAATTTATACAGCTGACACATTCCTGGAAAATCCAGTGCATATGAGAATTCTGCAAAAAATGCTTTCCATTTCTGTGTAAAATAAAAATGGTCTCAAGGCTCAGCCCATTATGAAGAGCTATTATTATTTTTTTTAACCCACATGGATATCCAGTGGGACACTAGGAGGCCATGAAGGATGAGGGATGTCTATTGCAAGACATCTAGCATCCCTGACGCCCTCCCACTAAGTGCCAGTAGCACCCCCCGAATCATTATGACAACCAAATACTACGTCACAACTTTCTAAAACATGCTCTGTGGAGAAGTACGATTTCCACTTGAGATCTCTTCCATTCAGTAATGCTTATGCAACTCACCCATGGGCGCATGAACAAATGCACTAAATTCGCCAATCCCGGCATATTGCTGTAAAGCAAAGAACATGGATATCTGTGCAATGCCACCGTCGTGCTCTGGTAGGTGACCTCACGTACACTAGTTCGTGTAATCCTCATAACCATCTTGCAAGATGAGTGTTAATATAAAGTGAGCAAAACGGGACTTTGGAGGGGAAATAGCATGTCTGCATTCATGTGGTGACTAAGTATGTGAGCAGCTAGGACTCAATCCTATTTCCACTGATATTGGGGTGACCATTCATGTAAGCCTGCTGTCTAGGAGTGACGATTATGAGCATCCCCTCTCACTCTCAAAAGAGCCGCAGTTTGGGTAATAAATTACATGGTCACTGTGAATATTATGTGCTGCTATTGTCACCAAGGGGTCAAGAGAGAGAATGGAAAACAATATTCTGCTGTCTCAGGCATCAGCGGGATGACAGAGGATCCAGAATGGGTTTTCCTCTTCCCAAGTCATTATCAATGCCATTTCTTAAATCATCCATGGAGGTTTACATTTATCTTCTAGCGAAACAATTTTTTAAACAGTAGGAAAACAAACACTTCCTAGATACTCAGTCTTTGCCCAGCACACAGGAGGGTGTTCTTCACCTTCAGTAAGATGTGCTGCCCATTGAGAAAGTGGAAGATTAAACGCTCCGAAGTCTGAGAAACAGCTGGAAGCGTGGGAAGACGAGCTGAGACGTCCTGAGCGAGGTAATGCGTTCATGCTTGCTTTGTTTCAATTTACTGGTCACAGGACTGAGCCAGAGAGAAACCCTCCTTTCCATTTTTAATAGTCAGAGCCCATCTCTGTCGGTTCCTGTTTCTAACAGTTTTTAAACAAATCAGTTTTAGAAATGTCACATGCACACGGTTGGTCACAGAGTTATGGAAGAGGACTGGAAATTCCTGGGGTGATTTGAGCATTCAAAGACAATATTGTACTTCGCTGGGGGTACTCAGCCCTTGTGCCTTTCCCACGTCACTCTGGCAATGACTCCTTTACCTCTGTCCGCACTGCTACCCCCCAACTTTTGTTTCAGCTTTCCAGGCATTTTGTCATTTTTCTCTCCAGGTCTGCAGCCCCCCTGTCAGGAGCTGGTGAGGCAAAGTGGATCAGATTATCCTTTATGTCTTGTGCTAAATATCCCCAGAACCGTCAGGTCCTTCCCCAGCTACATCGCCCACCGCCCTCATGGGTTCTCTGAAGAGCCTTCTTGGTCTTCCACCAAGAGCTCCAATATCGAGGGTCCTGGTGCACCTGCTGAGCTAAACTCCCTCTGGGGCACATTTCAGACTCAGGTGGGGCAGGAGGTTGGGAGGAACAATCTGGACTGTCCCTGGTGAACCTGTCACCATTGCCAGTGCTTGGGAATGATGCTTGACAAACAGCACAGCGCCCCATTACAGGCTCACAATAAAATTCTAAAACATTTTAAAAACATTTTTAAAATGAACAAATTGAGTCATTGCAAAATACCTTCCTGTTGCGATTGCTTCCTTCAGCTTCTATTATATCTCAGAAGAAAAGAAATCACACCGGAAATGGATACAAGTTATTAAAATTTCCCACTCCTCAAATCTCTGTAGTGGAGGAGTAGGTGTGAAGACTACCAAGGGAAACCTTACAACCTTAAATGGTACATATGACATAAATCCCCCAAGTATGGATCTTAGACTTTTTGTTATATAAAGACAGGTTGTCCTGCTGAG
Organism: Ursus maritimus; assembly: GCF_017311325.1. Classification (NCBI taxonomy): domain Eukaryota; kingdom Metazoa; phylum Chordata; class Mammalia; order Carnivora; family Ursidae; genus Ursus; species Ursus maritimus. The sequence goes on along the minus strand of NW_024427107.1, from coordinate 41,859,835 downwards.
ACTATAGGCAAATACACTTCATAAATGCTATCCTTCCTGCTCGCCACACCCATGGCAGTCACTGTAAATTGATGACTTACTCCTTCTCGTAATTCTCAATCTTCCCTTCTGACCTAGAGTAAGTGCGCACCCTAAAGAGGTGGACAGTTCCAGAATCTATTAGCCAGGAAAGATGTAGCCCTTCATGTCAGAATCTTGAAACTTAGAGAGTGGATTTTGAGCACCACGGGGCAGATCTCCTGTCTCTCTCTTGCCCCGTGGGTCTGTCTTTAGAAGTCTAGCTATGCTGGAGTATGCCAGGGGGGAAGGGAAAGATGTGGAGATATGCCAGGAGCTGGGCAGGGAGACCCTGGAGAGGAATACAAGCTGGAGACGAGTAAGTTACACTTTGTAGGCCCCATTTCTTAGCCAGAACTGGCTTTCTGAGTCTGTTTTCTCTTTTGCCACCTATGAGCTTCAAGCAAAATTCATTCATCCAACAAACATATAATTCATCTATCCTGTGGCCATCACTCAGCTCTGATCTATAATATGGGGAGGGATGAGTCAGATACAGTCCAGGGAAGGCAGACCTACAACAGCCACTTATTCTCACTTAGGTTCAAATGAATCTCGCTTTCTGGAAGAGCACAGGCTCGTTTAGGAGCTCATCTGATTAGGTCAGGCCCACCCAGATAATCTCTCTTTTGATTACCTCCAAGTTACCTATTAGTTACCTAATCATGGGTGTGATATCCCATCATATCTCCAGGTTCTGCCTACACCAAAGGTGAAGGGATTATACAGGGCGTGTTCACCAGGGGGCAGGAATCTTGTGGCTATCGTGGAATTCTGCCCACCACAGACTAGCAGCCTCAGCATTCCCTGTGGGATAGGTAGACTGAGGCTTTTGTTGGGACTGCATAACATTGCAATTCTCCCCTCCGCTGATCCTACTTCCTTTATTCCCCACAGATGGTAATCTCGAGATTACCAACAATTTTTCTGAGTTTGAATCTCCATCTGTGAGTCTGTTTCCCAAGGAACCTGACCTAAAACATGAGTGCTGTTGCACCACTGGATTAGAGGGTGCGGAGAACGCATTGGGAGCGTTTAGACCATCTCTGAGCCAGTTATCCTTGAGACTCTACTGAAAAGGATGTTGACAGAGCTGTGGGGCTTATCTCCGGGCTGCCAAGTCAGGAGCCACGCACGGGTCATCACCGACAACCACATCACTCAATGGTCCTCCTCCAGTTTCCACTTGTTTTAAAGTTTGGTCCTCCTATATCATCATCGATGCAATGACGTCATAGTTACTTACACTGAAAACATTTCAGTAAGCACTGAGTCATTGTAGCAGAGGATTTAAAAGTCCCGGGGGTTAGACTACTTACTGAATGCCAGCTTCTCCATTTGATTGAAATATGGCTCCAGTGACTTAGCTTTCTTGAGTCTGTTCCTTCATAAAATAAGCGTCAGTTTCCTATTTGATAGAATAACCCTTCGTGGAGAACTCTTAACATGTGCTGGAAACAGAGCAAGCATCCTGTAAGTTTCAGCGATTTCATAGCCTCAAGTTAATTCCTGTGACAACCCTGCAAGAGAGCTTATCGCTGAATGAGCTCAGGTTCAGAGAGGTTAAGCAGCTTCCTAGCATTCAACTAACAGCCGAAGAGGGCCAGGGGAAGGATATCAACCCCGCTCCTTCTGACCACAAGTCTTAGCCCTTGACCGTGATTCCATCTTAGTTCACCGTGGTGGGTATCAGCAGGAGCGATGAAGCCAACACTGCCTTAAGCACAATGCAGAAAGAAAGAGAAAATGAAAAAACACACAGAGTCTCAAAATCTTTGGGAAGAAAATGCCGGTGCGAGAGGCTTTGGCGCAGGTTCACCTGAAGGGCGTCGGGATTCCGAGCCTGAATGTCTGTGCTGGTTTGTGGTTTCCTAAATGCGGGAGTGGAAATCAGAGCTTTTCTTCTTCAGAGAGCTACACGGGGTAATAACCCCTCAGGAGAATGCTGTTACAGGTCCGTCTTCAGCTTCTGGGTTCCCTTTCTAAAACCTGAAAAATTCTGAATTTTGGATGAAGGCTCTGGGGCCTTTTTAAATGATCTCTGACCGTTTTTTGCTACTTACCAGAGCAAAGCCTACAAACACACCAGATTTCTTTCACAGAATGACCTTCGTTGAAAGATCCTTTATCTGAGAACTCTTCAGGGGATCTTTTGCTCGCCACGAGGTGGATTAACAAGCCCCAGGCCATGCACACCCCCCCAGCTCTGCCCGAAGGCAGACCCAGGGACCTTTAGTGGCTGCCGTCCAGTCTTTTTCCTAGCTATGGCTTTCAACTCTGCACTGCAGAATTCTCCTGCATTGTTTTCCATGCCCAGAGTGGTGGTGTGGAATTTTATAGGGCTAAGGGGGTTGAGGGTCCGGGGCAACGTTGGGGTTGTGGATAAAGATGCAGAAGAGAAATAGGTATTATGCCCCCTCTCGACCTCTAGTTCCTTTCCTGGAACCTCAGGGGACAGCAATCATCCACTCATAGTATTTTCCACATAATCCCAAAACGTAAACTTTACATATTTTGAATGCATACATTCTGCTTCATCCTCCCTCCTTCTTCACTTTTTATTTAAATGAGATGAAATGCTCAATGAGATACAGGCCTGGTCTTATTTAAAATGACAGATTCAGAACCACAAAAGGAAGAGTACCTCCAAATAAATGACCTGTGTCTCCATATTTCTGCCGAGTCTATATTCTAACATTAAAACCCTATTTTAGCCCCTTTGATGTGGGGCTGAATGTGTGAGCATCATTTTACCACCATTTGTTTAGCTGTACTTTGGCAAATGTCAAGTCCGAGTCTGTGTATTTGGACTGTGGTGGACAAAACGAGGTCGGCAGCCTCCTGATGGGCTGTGTGTCTGGCTGATGGCCCCTCATGACCTCAGTCCATGAGGAATTGCATGACCCATAGGGAAGCATCAAATGAATAAGGTCTCTGGTCGCTTTCTTCTCCTCAGGATAAATATCAGTGATCAGCCAACACAGAAGATACTCACCACTACCCCAGCTCCAGCGCTCACCCTGAGAGCAAATCAGTGAACACCTGGAGCATTTAAAGTGAAAACAAATGTTTCTATGTTTGGTCGCTTCCAAATTATTCCAAATTATTCTCAAACTTATGAGGGCAGTGTCCCATTCAGCCCCTTCTCACTGGTTATCTACCTTTGGTCAACAAATAATCATTGATGATTCCCTTTCCAATATATGGATGGAAAGCAGGGAGGAACGAAAACAAAATTGGTGTCTCTTTTGAGTTAAATTCAATTTTACAAACAAACTGAGCATCTACTAATGGCCAGGTATTCTGCTAGCACTATGGAGAAAAGGACTGTGAATTACAGTCAAGGGAAGGGGACAGACTGATTGGCTTTCAATGACAAGAAGTCAGCACAAGATGCTACAAAGATATACAAGACAAAGGATAGTCAATCAACTCCCCCAGATGGAGATGGCAGAGGATCAGGGAAGGCTTCCTGAAGGAGGCGACAGCTATTCCAAGTCCTGAAGATTGAATAGGAGTCATTAAGGAAAATGCGTGTGAAAGGGATGAAGACCTTGCGTGCAGACAGCAGCTTATGCAAAGGTTCCGAGGCAAGCACGTGGTATGAATTATATATATTTGCATGTCATTTATTTTATTTATAGACAAAGAGATGTATATGTTAGTTTTAACCCACATCCTAAGAACATTTTGTTAATGCTCGAAGTACCCTAATCAGCTAAACACATTCCAGAATGTTTTGTAAGCTCTATAGACTCTAACTGGAAATCCACACTCTAGGATATAGGTTCAACAAGAGCTTCAGCAATTTTCCCCTCCACCCCCAGCTTTATTGAGATATTACTAACTTATATGCAAGTTTAAGATGTACAATATGATGATTTGATAAACACATACGTTGCAAAATGATAGCACAATAAGTTAGTTAACACCTCATCCCCTCACACAATTACAATTTTTTGTGATGATTAAATTTAAAATCTACTCTATCAACAACTTTCAAGTATATAATACAGTATCGTTAGTTATAGTCACCATACTGTACATTAGATCCCCAGAATTTATTTATCTTATATCTGGGAGTTTGTACCCTTTGACCAACATCTCCCATTTCCCCCGCCCCACAGCCTCTGGTAACCACCATTCTAGTCTCTATTTCTATGAGTTCTATGAGTGACTTATTTCACTTAGCATGATGCCCTCATAGTTCCATCTATTTGTCACAAAGACAGGATTTTCTTCTGTTTTATGGCTGAATAATAAATTCCATTGTACATATATACCATATTTTCTTTATTCATAAATATTCATTTCCTCTATCTATTCAACTTAAGTTATTTCCATGTCTTGTCTATTGTGAATAATGCTGCAGTGAACATGGGCATACAACTATCTCTTCCAGATAGTGATTTCATTTCCCTCAGATATGTACCCAGAAGGGAGATTGCTGGATCATATCATAGTTCTATTTTTATTTTTTTTGAGGAACCTCCATATTGTTTTTCATAGCAGCTGTATAAATTTGCATTCCCAGCAACAGCATATATGGGTTCCCTTTTCTCAGCTTCCTCACCGACCCTTGCCATCTTTTGTCTTTTTTTGATAGCCATTCTAACAGGTGTGTGGTTTGATTCACGTTTCTCTGATGATTAATGATATTGAGCATTTTTTTGTGTGTATCTGTTGGCCAGTTGTATGTCTTCTTTGGAAAAATATTTCTTTAAGTCCTTTGCCCATTTTTAGTTGAATTGTTTGGATTTTTTTGCTACTAAATTGTATGAGTTCTTTATATATTTTGGATACTTAGACCTTATCAGATAGATGATTTGCAAATATTTTCTTTCATTTGATAGGTTGCCTTTTTATTTTGCTCATTGTTTCTTTTGCTGTGCAAAAGCTTTTTGGTTTGATATAGTCTCACATATTTATTTTTGCTTTTGTCGTTTGTGCTTTTGGTGTCATATCCAAAAAAATCTTTGCCAAGACGAGTGTCGAGGAGCTTTTCCCCTTTGTTTTCTTCTCGTAGTTCTATAATTTTGTATCTTACATTTAAGTCTTTAATCCACTTTGAATTAATTTTTGTGAGTGTTGTAAGATAGGGGTCCAATTTTATTCTTCTGCATATGGTTATCTAGTTTTTCCAAAACCACTTATTGAAGAGACTATCCTTTTCCCATTGAGTCTTCTTAGCTTCCTTGTCAAGTAATAGTTGACTATGTATGCATGGGTTTATTTCTGAGTAGAACTTAAGCAATCTTTATCTTACATCAGCACTAAAGGGTTTGCTCATTGTGTAATGGGTTTAGAAACTATTTTTTGTTGGTGAAATAATTGGTGCAAAAGGTATGTGGATAGCCTGAAGTACAATACAGGTCCTCCATGCTTACATGAACACAGTGTAAGAATTTTCCAAGTTCAACAGCTTACACCCTTCAAAATGGCCTGCCAAGCCATCCAGATGGAATCCATAAGATGGAATCTGTATCTGTGTGCTGGAACTAACAGATGAGGCTATTGCCTGATTTTGACTAGAATTCTGCCACTAGAATATTATCTCATCATGCAAAGATGAGCAGTGTATGTCAGAGAGCAGTGATTTTATCAAACTTAGAAAAAAAGATTGTGCATTATTACAATGCCTGCTTATTAATAAATGTTTGCATGTATAACAGAATTTGGTCTGGGTCTTGCTTTCAATGCAACCTTCCCTTATACCCTTTAGTTGGGCAGTCTTCGTAGTGGAGATCTATAATCCTCATCGCTTTTTAACTCTGGGAGGCTAAGATACCCTGCACAAAGAACCTAATAATTATAAGCAGCCAAATTGGCTAGAGTCAGATTTCCACAGCATGATTCCTTTGTTTGTTTTTAATAGTGCTAGCCATCCATCCCCACCACTCCAGGGAAGGAGTTATCCAACATGGCTCAATTCAGCTGAGCAGCAGGAAGGACAGAATTCCATGGAAGGGAGCCTAAGTTCTACCAGGAAGACAATACCAGTTCTGACAAAGCTGCAGGGTGATGCAAGGACAAAATAAGGCCACTTGGCGACTGGGACAGCTGAAAGCAGGATGGAAAGAGGTGTGGGGCACAGGTTAGGGTAAATGACTCAGGACTGAGGCTGTCACCAGCAGGTGATTGCCAGAACACACCCTTGTCGTGGTGCCAAAACATATTGTGTTAACTTAAAGGAGCCACACACAGCTGAACACCAGTCAGCTACTCATGGCCAAGCTTATTACCTATTGCTTCTCCACGCCCCTCCTCTGAGTCTGCTCTGCCCCCTGCACTTTTCTGTTCGCTAATGGCATCACCATCTACTTGAGAATCATCCTGGCACCTCCTGTATCATCTCCCTAATTTTAATCAACTGCCAAATCAGAAAACTTCTCCCAAGTTGACTCCATCCCCAACTGCCTTGGTTCTAGCCCTCATCATCATCTCTGTGGGACCATTGACACAGCTTACACAGCAAGAGGCTCCTTGCTGGTCCTCCTGCTTAAAGTGTCCCCCTCTCCACTCTTGTCTTCTCTCCAGTGCACATTAAAGCCCTTTAGAAGCTCTGCACTGTCCTTAGTAGACCAAATTCCAGTGCAAGGTGGTTTATTAGTGTGGTTTTATTTTAGTGTGGTTTTATTACAACTGATAGAATCTTAAGCAGGACTATTTTGGGTGAAAAGAGGAAAATTATTTGCTTACATAGCTGAATTGTAGGAAATACAATGGCGTGCCCCAGAAATTTGAATCAGGGGCTCAAGTGCCATGGAAGTTTTTCCATTTCTCTGTGTATTATCAAGCATTATCTTCTTGCCCTTCTACACAAGTCTGGACCATGATTCATGGCCACTTAGAGCTCTTATCTACCTAGATGCACCACTATAGTAGGAAAGGGTCCTCTTTTTTTCAATTTGAATTTGGAAATTCCTGGGGAAGACCTCTTATTATTCTGGCTGGGATGGTGGGCCCATCCCTGGTCTAACGAATGTGGCTGCAATGGGGAAGGAAAACTCTGATTACCGTACGTGTCCCCGAGCAGAGGCCAAGAGCATGATGCATCACCCATACTGATGAAAATGGGTGTCCTTGGATAATCTAGCTGAGTTCTGGCCATGAAAACATGGCCTAAATAATTCCCTTTCTGGCTAGCTAACCCTTAGCAGTATGGCATAGGAGTTAAGCCCTTAGGCCCTGGAGCCAGACAGATGTAGGTTCAAATCCCAGCTCTCCCAATTATGTTAGCTGTGTAGTCTTGGGCACTGGGCATAACCCCAGTGAGCCTCAGTTTCCTGACCTGTAAAACAGGGAGGGAAGTAAAATACTACCTGTGTGAAAATTTAAGGAGATAGGTTTCAAGAGCACTTAGAACCAAGCCTGGCTCATGGTGTGAGCTCAGTCAGCTCTTCCTGTTCCCAGTACCCCTGGCATGAGTGGGCAGCCTTCAGAAAGGCAGCAGGGCCTCGGGCTACTGCCTGCTGCCAACAGAATGAGATCAGGGTTAATCAGAGGAACAGACTGACCTGATTCACAGCACTCCAGTGAAGTGACCCATCTGACACCCCAGACGAGACAGTGCCAGGAAGATGAGCTGCTTGGCAAATGATATTCTCCAAAAGCAACAATGAGGGGTCCTTTCAAAGCATCTTGTCTCCCTGCCAGAGGAGGACAACATCTGGGAGGAGGCACTTCTCCACCTCCATGGTTATGATGCTGCCAGCCTTGTGGGTCACAGCCTGGAATCATCTCTTTATTAAATAATAATTAGGAGGCCCCTGTAAAGGGAATCTGGATGTAATTACCTGACTCATGAAGCTGTCCAGTTGAAACTGGGAGGCTGTTTTACTCCTGTGGCCACACTCTTAAGCAATTTTGGTGGTTCTGGAAGCAGCAAGTGGAGTCTCACTTTTGTGGGGGTCCCGAACTCAAAGTTGCATGTTTAAGTATACACATCCCTCAGGAAGTCTCCAGCCAAGACTCCTATTCAAATGGCAAGTCCTCCCCTTTCCTGCTCAGCAAGATTGGTCTTGGAACAGAGAACACAAAGAAGAGCCGAGGGACCAGCTGGGCAAAGAGTCAGCTCATTAGTAGCCTCCACGGAGGTGTTGAAATGAAGCAAGTTAAAAGCATATTAGTTTAAATGAGATTTTTCATCAATGAGGGGTGGTGTTTAGATAGGAACCAAATGCAATCATTTTGTGACAGTGCATAATTTAATAATTAATGGGGAAGTTGTCAGCATAATCTTGATGGAGTCCCAGGAAATGAGAAATCTGTCTTTATTAAGGAGGATCCCAGAGAAAGTTTTTGGAATGCAGACAACTCACCAGCGAGGTCCTGGTAGCAAGTCCTTATTAGATGCATGAGTTGGGACAGACTTATTGTCCCTTCTGTGTTCCATCTTGATTTGCCCAGACCCACTACCTCTTTTAATGGAAATACAGAGAAGAACAGAGGACATTGCTGGCGGTTGTGAAGCAAGCATGAGTTTTCTTTCTGCTTCTCAGAAGGGCCAGCCAGTGCCTCTGCCACGCTCCTCAGGAATGGCACGGAAAGACAAGGAGAACCAGCTCCCTCATGGTTCAGCCCTGTCCCTGCAGCCCTAAGACCTGCCAGGGCTGTGCAGACTCCCAGTGGGCCCACAAGGGAATCCTAGGAGAAAATCCTACAAAGGCCCCCATTGCACAGTGATTAAGGCAGGGTTCTGGAGCCAGAACACCCAGGTTCAGCTTTCCACTCGGGGACACAATGGTGTGTGACCTAGGACAAGCCATTGAAGCTCTCTGGGCTTCAGTTTCTTCATGTGTGACAGGGACAGTAACAGTGCCAATCTCATAGGGCTGTTATGAGGATTAAATGAGTCATTCTATGTGAAGGACTCACAGCAGTGGTTGGCACTTAAAGCCTACTCAACAAGTGTTCTACTGTTATTATTCTCTTCTCTAGAACTTGGCTGCCCAGTACAGTAACCACTAACCACATGTGGCTATTGAGCACTAGAAATGTGTGCAATCTGGGTTGACAAGGGCTAGAGGTATAAAATACACAGATTTTAAAGACTTTGTGCAAGAAAAAGAATATATGATCTCTCATTGATAGTTGTTATATTGATATATGTTACAGTGATAGCATTAGGTTAGGTTAAATAAATATATAGTATTAAAATTAATTTCACCTGCTCTTTAACAAAAACTTGGTAAAAAACGCGTAACAGAAATTTCTCATCTTAACCATTTTGAAGTGTACAGACGACAAAAAGGGATCAAAGGTATTCAAATCGGCAAAGAAGTCAAAATGTCTCTCTTCGCAGATGACATGAAACTCTATATGGAAAACCCAAAAGTAGCCACTCCCAAACTATTAGAAGTTATAGAGCAATTCAGTAACGTGGCGGGATACAAAATCAATGCTCAGAAATCAGTTGCATTTCTATACACGAATAACGAGACCGAAGAAAGAGAAATTAGGGAATCCATCCCATTTACAATAGCACCAAAAACCATACGTTACCTTGGAATTAACTTAACCAGAGACGTAAAGGACCTATATTCTAGAAACTATAAATCACTCTTGAAAGACATTGAGGAAGACATAAAAAGATGGAAAGATATTCCATGCTCATGGATTGGAAGAATTAACATAGTTAAAATGTCCATGCTACCCAGAGCAATCTACACTTTCAATGCTATCCCGATCAAAATACTGAGGACATTTTTCAAAGAACTGGAACAAATAGTCCTTAAATTTGTATGGAAACAGAAAAGGCCCCGAATCTCCAAGGAACTGTTGAAAAGGAAAAACAAAGCTGGGGGCATCACAATGCCGGATTTCGAGCTGTACTACAAAGCTGTGATCACAAAGACAGCATGGTACTTGCACAAAAACAGACACATAGACCAATGGAACAGAATAGAGAGCCCAGAAATGGACCCTCGGCTCTTTGGGCAACTAATATCTGATAAAGCAGGAAAAATCATCCGGTGGGAAAAAGACAGTCTCTTCAATAAATGGTGCTGGGAAAATTGGACAGCTACATGCAAAAGAATGAAACTTGACCACTATCTCACACCATACACAAAAATAAACTCCAAATGGATGAAAGACCTCGATGTGAGACAGGAATCCATCAAAATTCTAGAGGAGAACATAGGCAGCAACCTCTACGACATCGGCCAAAGCAACCTTTTTCATGACACATCCCCAAAGGCAAGAGAAACAAAAGATAAAATGAATTTATGGGACTTCATCAAGATTAAAAGTTTCTGCACAGCCAAGGAAACAGTCAGAAAAACTAAGAGGTAGCCCACGGAATGGGAGAATATATTTGCAAATGACACTACAGATAAAGGACTGGTATCCAAGATCTACAAAGAACTTCTCAAACTCAATACACGAGAAACAAATAAACAAATCAAAAAATGGGCAGAAGATATGAACAGACACTTTTCCAATGAAGACATACAAATGGCTAACAGACACATGAAAAAATGTTCAAAATCATTAGCCATCAAGGAAATTCAAATCAAAACCACACTGAGATACCACCTTACGCCAGTTAGAATGGCAAAAATAGACAAGGCAAGAAACAACAATTGTTGGAGAGGATGTGGAGAAAGGGGATCCCTCCTACATTGTTGGTGGGAATGCAAGTTGGTACAGCCACTCTGGAAAACAGTGTGGAGGTCCCTTAAAAAGTTAAAAATTGAGCTACCCTATGATCCAGCCATTGCACTACTGGGTGTTTACCCCAAAGATACAGACGTAGTAAAGAGAAGGGCCATATGCACCCCAATGTTCATAGCAGCAATGTCCACAATAGCTAAATCGTGGAAGGAGCCGAGATGCCCTTCAACAGATGACTGGATTAAGAAGTTGTGGTCCATATATACAATGGAATATTACTCAGCTATCAGAAAGAACGAGTTCTCAACATTTGCTGCAACATGGACGGCACTGGAGGAGATAATGCTAAGTGAAATAAGTCAAGCAGAGAAAGACAACTATCATATGATTTCTCTCATCTATGGAACATAAGAACTAGGAAGATCGGTAGGGGAGGAAAGGGATAAAGGTGGGGGGGTAATCAGAAGGGGGAATGAAACATGAGAGACTATGGACTATGAGAAACAAACTGAGGGCCTCAGAGGGGAGGGGGGTGGGGGAATCGGATAGACCGGTGATGAGTAGTAAGGAGGGCACGTATTGCATGGTGCACTGGGTGTTATACGCAACTAATGAATCATCGAGCCTTACATCGGAAACCGGGGATGTACTGTATGGTGACTAACATAATATAATAAAAAATCATTAAAAAAAAAAAAAAGAAACTGAGTATAAATTTAAATGGAACAAAATATATATGTATATATGGAAACTTAAGAGTCTAGGCTCAGAGACTTATAAAGAGTTTTCACCTATATGAATGTCCAATGGGATATTTAGAAATCAAGAGGACCCCAGAATGATTTTTCACTGTGCAGAACTGTCCCGTTGCACTGAAGGACATCTTGTATCCCTGTCTACCTTGCATGCCAACTGAAGACCAGTGGCATCCTCCAACCACTGGGACAACCAAAAACAACCCCTCCATTTTCCAATGTTCCGCATCAGAGGTAGCACAGTCCGCATCGAGAAGCAGAGATACTGTATCATGAGAAAACAGTACGGTGGTCCCAAAGGTTCCATGTTCAGTGGGCTGCTCTGTTTCCCTGCCTGGCATCCCATCTGTGTCCTTCAGAATGTCAACCCGCGGCACGTCCTCCAGTCTAGTCCTGACCGTTCTCCAGCACAGACCAGAAGCCTAGACTGCAGTACTTCCAGAACCTCAAACACAGCAGGTTCAGCATCTTTCCCTTCAAACCCCTGACATCCAGGTTTCAATGTCACTAATGTTTTCTCTTGAGTTGGTGAAGAAATCTGTATTTACTAGAACACAGGGAGAGCACTTCTAGTGGGCTGTAAGAATCCCAAGGGGCATGAAAAGTCACAACGGATGGTCCCCAACAGGCCAGTAGCAGGCTGCACGGCTTGGGTTTGCTGGGTGGGGTAGACGGGTTTGGGTAGAGTTTGGAATTGCAGAGGCGATAGAGACCATGAGTCCTGCCACTTTCGGTCCTGCTCGCTTTACACACTCAGTTCTCAGTTTCTCTTCCAATAAACATCAAGCAAATATTTTTAACACATTAGTTTGAAGGAATGTCCAACTGATGCCAGCCCAGCACGCCTGCGTCTTCATCTAGGTATGGCTCCATCCATGCTCAGGCTGTTATTCCTCAGCCTCCAGGGCCCAGCTGCCCTGGGAAGCTTTATCTGCGCTGTCTGTCCTTGACCATCCTTCACTTCTTGGAAGTCCTGGAATACTCACCAAGCACATGCCTGATAAGCTTCTCACTTGGATCACGTTGTCTCCCAGTGAAGGGATGAACCTCGCAGCCCTTTGGTTCCATGGCACCTTTCCTCATGGAGCTTTGTTCTTTCCAACATACATCTTGGGAATCTCAGAAGGAGGCATCTTGTTTTGAACAGAATTTTGCCTCAAATGATCAGACAGAGATCACAATTAGCTGTGGTTTCTTCTAACTAAAAAATTGAAGACCACCGCAGAATGCCGTAAGAAGATGGACTTTATCTATCTAATGGTCCCTACCAACAGCAGCCAATGGGCAAATTGTTTTGGCATGAAAATCCAAGCACCCATTTGAAGGCTCCTCCTAAAAATTTTTTAAAAGGAAAAGAGCTCATTCCTAAAGTCGTTTCTTCCCAATATAGAACCTCCTTGAAACAGAGTTTAACCTTTCTGGGGTTCAAGTTCACTTATTCTTTGCATATAACAACTTCAGCAGCTTCTTTATTTCTAAGAACAAAGGCTTGTTAAAAAGAAAAAAAGTCTCTCAAGTCTCCTTGGACATCAAATAGCTCTTCAGAGGAAACGCTTTGATGAGTTAAGTGTAAATGAGTAAGAAACATATGGATTAGATTTCTCATGTAATACACATGGATTTAAGAATTAAGAGGGAAAATCTTTTTGGAAAATATGGTTTGGATTTGGGTTCTGCCTACTCCACACACTAAGTAAAGCTAAAGAATATGGATTTTCCTCGGGTCTCGCTCTGCACCTTCAGCCTCGGGCATTTGCCATCATTCTTTCCAAAGAGTAATGTCAGATCAGGAAGGCCAGGGAAGATTTTTAAACAGGGAATTTATAGATTGCTAATGTTTAAGATCCAAATAGTTTTTGTAACAGATTCTCTTCCCATCAGATGGGTTTTAAAGCATTTTTCAGAAGCATCTCTCTGCTGGCCAATGCAACTAACCAGAAGGAACTTTGAGCCCTGTTTCGGCGAACTGAAAACCAGACTCTGTGGCTGGTAATCCCTTTTCAAGGAGGCCTCCTCCTACCCTCGGGGTAGAAGATTTTACCAGTTGTGGCCTTGATGGGATGTTATTATACCCTACAAGTTGAACCCAGCTGAGAAAGTTTCTTTTAGTCAACACATGCTTTCATACAGTGTCTGTAAGGGATTATATGGGATTAAGGCTATGAGAGCAATTGACACTGTATGTGGAACATGGAAAGTGCTGATTATACATTGGTTCTGTCAGAAAACTGTGAAAATAGACTCCTATTACCTCTGCGGATGGGAACTGCTCATCCCACACAGCCCTACTAAGAGGCGGCCTGGCTGGGCAAACAAGTCTCCATCCAGGGGGCTTACAGCTGGGTTACAGAGATTTCTATTGTACGAGCACGGGGGAGGGATGCAACGTCGAGTAAGCCCTAGGACAGCCACTCTTCTCCTTGTGCACGAAGCCCAGCCACAGAGGAAGGGGAACAAAATGGAAGCAGAGAGAGACTGAAGAGAGATGACAGGCTGTGCACTCCTCCTCCAAGCCAGCAGCTCGTCCTGTCAGTTCTGCCTCCCATGTGTGAGTCTCTCTTTTTTCAATAGCTTTACCGAGAAATAATTCACATACCATACAATTCAGCCATTTGAAATGTACCATACAATGGTTTATTCATCAGTATGTGCAAGCATCACCTCAGCCAGTTTTAGATTTTCAGCACCTCAAAAAGAAACCCCCTACCCTTTAGCTGTCACCTCCCCTCCCATCACCCCCACCCCTTTGTCCTAGGCAACCACTAATCTACCTTCTGTCTCTATAGATTTCCCTATTCTGCACTTCCATAAGGATGGGATCAAGTAACACGTGTTTTTTGTGACTGGCTTCTTTCAATCAGCACAATTTTTTAAGGTTTATCCACATTGTACATGTATCCGTACTCCATTCCTTTTTATGGGTGAATAATATTCCACTGTATGGATATACCACCATTTGTTTATCCATTCAATCTGTTGATGAGCATTTGGGCTGTTTTCACTTTTTGGCTATTATGAATAATGCTGCTATGAACACTCATGTACCCCAAGTATAGCTTGGCCCTGGCCCCCTCTCTCTACCTCCCTGCTCTTGGCCTAAGCCACTGTCTATGAGATTTCCATTCCTGCCTCCCTCTCCCACCTTTCCCCCTCTCAAATCCACTCTCCACCTGACTTCCAGAAGGATCTTCTAGAAACATAAATCAGATATTGTTGCTTCCTAGCTTATAACTTCTCGGTGAATTTCGATTGCACTAGAAAAGAAATTCATTCCATAGTCAAGGCTCTGTGTGATCTGGTGCCCACCATGACACTCCTATCTGCTAAACTATCCCTTGCTCGCCCTGCTCCAGGCTCATGGCTTTCTCTCACTTCAACACAATATCTGCTCTGCCTGTCATGTGGCTGTCACCTCCTTGTCCTTCCAGTTGCAGCTTCAGTGTTGCCTCCTCAGAGCAGCAATCAATGATCAGCTAGGATAAAGTCAGTTCCCTCCACCACCCTCACCTCCCTGATATTCTTTCTCACAGCATGTGCTTTTTTCTTCACACAATTTACAGAATTTGGAATTTCTTGTTCATATAGTTGCTTCTTACTCATCTTCCCCAGTGTAAAGTCAGTTTTATTTACAATTGAATCCTCAAATTCTAGAACAGCAGTGTCTGCAGTTGAAAGAACCAGTGTGTATGGGGCGCCTGGGTGGCTCAGTCGTTAAGCGTCTGCCTTTGGCTCAGGGCGTGATCCCGGTGTTCTGGGATCGAGCCCCATATCAGGCTCCTCCGCTGGAAGCCTGCTTCTTCCTCTCCCACTCCCCCTGCTTGTGTTCCCTCTCTTGCTGGCCATCTCTATCTCTGTCAAATACATAAAAAAAATCTAAAAAAAAAAAAAAAGAAGAACCAGTGTGGGTTCTGTGAGATGAAGACAGGAATTTGGTTTTTATTTTTATTTTTTTTTAAAGATTTTATTTATTTATTTATTTATTTATTTATTTATTTATTTGACAGAGCAGAGGGCCAGCCAGGGGGGAAGGGAAGCTGGGGGGGGGGGGGGGGAAGAAGCAGGCTCATAGCTGAGGAGCCTGATGTGGGGCTTGATCCCATAACACCGGGATCACGCCCTGAGCCGAAGGCAGATGCTTAACGACTGCGCCACCCAGGCGCCCCTAGGAATTTGGTTTTTAACTCTAGTTTCTGGATCCAGTCCTTCCTGAGGGTCCACCTTGGGTACCATGAGACACCCCTGTGTTCTTATGATAAGCACGTTTCTTTTCTTGAACTGGTATGAGTGGGTTCTGTTTCTTACAACTCAACGATCCTTGACTAATGACTTTTTTTGTGCCAACTGTTCACAGGTATTCTTTCAAAATTGCCATTGTTGGGCATGAATTGCTCTTTGAGTTTCTTTGTCTCTACAAATTTACTTCCCTAAATCTCCCCTCCTAACATTCCAAAATCTTAACTTCTGTATCCTTTAAAAGCATGTCTATATTTGTACATCAATGCTCACAGCAGCATTATTCACAATAGCCAAGAGGTGAAGGCAACCCAAGTGCCCATCAACAGATGAATGGATAAACAAAATGTGATCAACTGATCGATCGATTGATCTATCATCATCTCTATCTCCAACGAAGTATTATTCACCCTTAAAAAGGAAGAAAGTCCTGTCACATGCTACAACATGAATGAACTTTGAGGACATTATGCTAATTAAAAGAAGCCAGTCACAAAAAGACAAATACTGTATGATTCACTTACATGAGGTATCCAAAGTAGTTAAATCCATAGAAAGAGAAAGTAGGGTTGTGGTTGTCAGAAGGAGGAGTGAGGGGTAAATGAGGAGCTGTGAGAGTTTTAGTTCTGTAAGATGAAAAAGTTTTGGAGATCTGCTGTACAACAATGTGCATATACTTAACACTACAAAACTATTCATTTAAAAATGGTTAAGATGGTAAATTTTATGGTTTTTTTATTGTAATTTAAAAAATTTCTTTAAAAAAGCATCTCTACTTCATTCTCCTTCCCTCCCCTCCTCTTTCCCTCCCTCTGTCCTTTCCTGGTCAAATATCTCTAGGTCTAGGCCATGGCCCATGCTGGGCTAGGCACTAGCCAAGGTGCGGGCTCTGTCTGGAGGCTCTCCCAGGCCCCCCATCACATGCCAATGAGCACTCCCTGTTCCATAGAGCTCATCAACAAAAGGCAGGGCCACAGCTAGAGGCTAGGTTAGTCTTCGGCATGGGCTGACTGCGTGCCAGGTGTTCCCTGGGAGGATGTTTCAGACCAGTTCTGGCCTTGTCAGAGATTTTCTGGCCATGCTAAATTGCCTCTACTTCAATGTTTCCACTTTTGCTTATTTCCAGTTGATTCCTCTTTGTCCCCATTGTGAATGCTGCAGGAACTAGGGTAATAGACTTAAGTAGGCTTTGGGGCATGATAACCAAGAACAGTCTGTAGGAGAAAATATTTGGTACAGGAAAGATGGTACAGGAAGAACAAATTCATCCCTAAGACTCTTACTGTGCAGTCAGAAAACTCCTATATAAGTACTAAGTAGATTTAATTTCACTGACAGCAACTACAAAGATAATGATATCTAACGTTTATTGCAAACTTACTATTTTTCTAAGGACTTAAAATATACTATTCATTTTATCGCATAAAGTGTAAGTAGTGTGTCTGTTTTACAGATGGGGAAATGGAGGCCCAAATAGCAACTTGCCCAAGGTCACACGGCCAAGATGTAGAGCCAAGATTTGAACAAATAAATGAACATTTATTAAGTGCCCATTGAGAACAAATCCCTAAACTAGGCTGTAATGGAGCCCCAAAATTGTAGAGAAAGCATTCATACGTAGGAAATGGCCAAAGAACAACTTAAAGTAAGTATACCTAAGTATCTCTTCAATATATATGAATGGGAGTTGAACATGTATGAGTTGACGACGTATGGAAGAGAACAATAAACAGTCCAGCCGACTGTTTGAATCTTTGATTCATGAGTCTTTGAATCACAGAATCTCAGAATTGGAAGAGATCTGGGGGTCATCAAATCCCACCTCCTACCCAAAGCAGAGATCTCTTCTACAGAATCTGTGGTAGTTCCACTGTCAACTTAAACGCAACTAAGCCACTTCCTTTGTTTTCCAGGTTTTGATTAGTACAAAGTTCCTATTTTTCATCAGCCAAATGTACCTTCCTTAGGGGAATTCTCCTATTGATCCCAGTCTCCTCCCCCCACCCTGATCTACATTAAATAAATCACCTTTCCGATTGCTATGTTTGCCCTTCTTTGCATGGAGAAAGGAGAGAAGCACACATTGACCACCTACTCTGCTCCAGGATATCACAATAACCCCACTAAATAGGGATGATGATTTCTTATCTAAGGGCTTGGAAGGTAAGAGATGTTAAGAAACTTGTCCAAGGACACACAGTCCAGAAGTACTAGAGCAGACATGTGAGCCCAAACTTACCTCTTTTCTACTCTACTATGTTGTCTCCCAAAGTCAGTTATCAACATGCTCCTTATCATCTCTCCTACAGACCACCTAAATGTCCCTGGTTTCTTCAGACGTTCCTCCTCAGAGCAAATGTTCTCCAGAACTTCCCTGATGGTGGTCACTCTCTACACGTGCTCCAAGTTGTCCATGTCCCTCTCAAAATGCAGCGTAAGCCTGGAATACTATTCCCAGAGTGGCCAGACCATCTTGCCTGCCTCGCTTGCCTTGCGAGCCATCGTATCGGCCAGGATGGCTTCACTGACTTCAGAAGCAGGGAGCCCCATCGCACACTCGCCTGACAGAGCTACAACCCCATGTCTTTTTCGTTTGAGCTAGTTTCAAGTCAGAGTTCATCTATCCTTTACTTATACTATTGATTCTAACAAATTTGGATGGCATTCTGTTGGATTCCTTCCTTGCTTTGTTTTGAGACAGTATTTCAATGTTATGGAGCATATTAGCTGCCTCTCTCACTTTAGGTTATTGGAAAATTTTTAAAGTAGGTCTAGTCTTCAATGTTGTGATACTGTCACTGTAAGAATGTTGAACATGCCAAGACCAAGGGCAAAGCCTCAAGACATTCTATTAGAGCCTTCCAAAGAGTGGCTACTAATTGACTAACTAATGTTCTTTGTACAGTTGTCTACCCAAATGTGATTCCAGTGAGCTATTTTTAACCCTATTATTTC
The DNA here is from genome assembly GCF_017311325.1 of Ursus maritimus. NCBI lineage: Eukaryota > Metazoa > Chordata > Mammalia > Carnivora > Ursidae > Ursus > Ursus maritimus. Next base: position 41,841,218 of record NW_024427107.1, on the reverse strand, counting down.
TTCGCCTCCTTCACAGTTTATACAATAAAAGACTTTGTAAAACACCTTGCTGAAATTTGCCCAAACCATCCTTTCTCCAAGTGTGTTCTGTGGAACATTTGCTCAATAGAGTATTTTAAATAGGTTTCTTTGGTGCAGGATTTCTCAGAACCTTTAATGTGCTAATATGCACTGTGACTAGGAGGAGTATATTAGCATACTGGGTTTCTCAAAGTTGAGGTGGGTTGTTTTTTTAATCGTTTAAAATTATTTTTTAACTTAGATGGGATTTGTACTCTGAAGTTTGAGATTTGATCTCCCAGTCTGGTAATCCTGTGAAAAAGGACACATTAGCCTTGCATGGTTTGTTCGTAGTGAACCTCAGCTAATGCTCAGTGATTAATGCTTTCTTCTGTAAAGATGGTCACAGACCACCTTTAATAACTTGTTCTAGAACTTTACTGTGGACTAATGCCAAGCGTGTTGATCTGTAGTTTTCAAAATCTACCTCTGTCCTCCTCTCTCCTAATGACACTTTCTTGTTCCTCAGGGTTGAACCAACAGCAGCTCTAAAATTCAGCACCACGTTGACACAATGTTTACCTGGAGCTGACATTTCTAACACAGGTAGGTGTGTCTTGGGCTCTGACTCCCTTCCACCAATGCACGTTCTGCCTTTTTCCAGTTTGTATATCATACTGTTGATGGGAAACATATAAAGAAAATCTTTAAAATAACTCCCTCGTGCTCAAGGCTGTCTTCCCTGACTCTGTGTCAGACTTGTTTCTCCCACTGCTTCCCATGGACCTCCTCTTAGCTAATTCATAGTCATTTCCTTCTAGAACCAGCTGGATGATCTCTCACTTCATTTAGGTTCTTCCTGACCAACCTCATCTCTCCCATCCTATATTCCTGTGTCATGCATGTATCGACTCGTCCTATTTCCTCTATCGTTTTTTCATTCAAGAATTCATTCCTCCAACAAACATACCTAGTGTGTTAGGTGTTGGGTATCTGAGAGTGGAAAACAGTCTTGGAGTCAATAATCTGCCAGGGAAGACAGATGTTGCACAGGAAGTAAGAGTTACAAGAGGAGGGAGATGGTGCTGTGGGGGTGGTAAGCTAGTCTGTGTGTTGATGAAGGTCTTCCTACCAAAGCAATGTTCTAATTGAGAACAAAAAGACGTGGATGAGTTTACTAGGGGAATAGTGGGAGGCAGGATGTGGTGGGGGAGACCCTGGTGGATATTTGAGTGATAAAAACAGGCCAGAATGGCTGGAGTGCAGGGGCGGGGCGGGGGGGAGATGGTACATGGGAGGGCCAGAACTTGACTCAACGAGCCATAGTCAAGAGCAAAGAGAAGTCACAGAAGGCTCTGCAGCAGGGAAATAAGACACAATAAAATATAATCAGACTGAACTCTTTTTTTCAAATAGCAGACACCAATCTTTTGTTTTCCTTTCTTGTCCTCTGTGTGACTTGCAAAAACTCTCCCTACTTCCTTTTAAAAAAATTGTCCTTAGCACTTCCCAAATAGCAGCCCAGGCTTTGGCCGCTTCAGATACTTGACTTTTCCATGGGTTCTGTCCCTCTTTTGTAAGCATCCCTGGCTATCTACGTGCTTTCTGTTTTTGTAGATGCCTTTTAAAATTCTAAACTTGTTAGTGATGGAAGGCTTCCAAGGGTGGAGCCGGTTCTGAAGGTGAGACATACACAGAGCTGGGGGAGGAAGAAATTTAGTTGAAAAGACGAATATGTTAAACGCAGGGGGACTTGGTGGCTACGCCAGCGACACATGGCTCACTTACTTCAGTAACTTGTAGGGGGACGTGGTGGACAAGGGCAGGGGCACGGGAGTGTGGATCCACGGGCAGCCCAAACCCCAGCGCTGGTGCAGCCAGCTGTGTGACTCTGGCCAAGTTACTTGACTACTCTGGGCCTCCGTGTATTTTTTTCTTTTTTTTCTTTTCTTTCTTTTCTTTTTTCTTTTCTTTCTTTTTTCTTTTCTTTTCTTTCTTTTCTTTTCTTTTCTTTCCTTTCCTTTTCTTTTCTTTTCTTTCTCCCTCCCTCCCTCCTTCCTTCTCTTTTTCTTTCTCTCTCTCTCTTTCTTTTCCAATTTCTTTGTCATTGTGGTAAAACATACAGAACATAAAATTTACCATTTTAAGTATACAGTTCAGTGGTTTTAAATACATTCATAATGTTGTGCCACCGTCATCTCCATCCATCTCCAGGACTCTTTTTACCTTTTAAAACTGAAACTCTATACCTATTAAATAACAACTGTCCATTTCCACCTTCCCCGCGGCCTCCGGCCACCACCGTTATGCTTTCTGTCTTTGTGATCTTGACCACAGTGCTTCCTGTCAGTGGACTCTTACGGTATTTGTCCTTCTTTGACTGGCTCACTTCACTCAGCATCAGGTCCTCAAGGTTCTCCCGTGTGGCAGCATATTGCAGCATTCTCTTCCTTTTTAGGTGGAACAATATTCCATTGCCTGTCTGTACCCCATTTTATCCATTCATCTATCCGGAGACACTGGGGTTGCTGCCATGTTCCAGCTATTGTGACTAGTGCTGCTGTGAACACGGGTGTACAGATAGCTCTTCAAGACTCTGCCCTCAATTCTTTGGGACATATACCCAGATATACCCAGTGGGATTGCTGACCATCTGGGAGCTCTATTTTTAATTTCTTGAAGAACCACCATACTGTTTTCCACAGAAGTTACACCATTTCACGTTCCACCATCACACAAGGGTTCCAGTTTCTCCACGTCCTTGCTGACACTTGCTATTGTGTTTGTTGTTTGGGACGGTAGCCAAGTGGGTGAGAGGGGCACCTTGGTGTCGACCTGGGTGCCATGGGGGTTTGAGCACGGGCTGACCCTGGGCCCCTTCCTCCGAATGTCTCCTGGCTTCCTGGCTCTGTGTGTGTGTGTGTGTGTGTGTGTGTGTGTGTGTGTGTGTGTTACAACACAAAGGTTAGGTCACACGGGCTCTTTGCCACAACCTCCTTCTTGAACAGTTTGCGAGTCAGAGTTGGACGGCAGAAACAGCATCTGGGAGCAACTTTCTTTGGACTGGAAAGGACGTGAAAATGTGTTATTCTGTGTCATTTCCTCAGCTATCTTTTAATACAGCCCAGTCTTCTGGCTTCCAACAGCAGGAGGGATCGGTAGGCTGATTACGGGATTGTAATCTTGCAGAAGGGCAGGTGGGCCTCCCCCTGCAGCCAAGGGAGTGATTGAGTTTTGGCTTAGTTAACCCCCGAGAGAAGTCAGATTCGCAGAGACACTTGCTCGGAAGAGGCGGAAGTTGCACATGGCTTTCTTGAGGAAACACATAAGTGCTTTATCCAGCGGATAAAACATTTTACTCCATGGTCTGTCGTTGCCTGTTTGGAAAGCTTGTGGTAAGCAGATGCAAGACGGAAGAACATTTGTGTTCAAAAGCAAAAATAATTCCCCAAATTAAACCGGTCACAGCAGGATAAAGTTAGCAGGATGAGAGAGAATTATTTCACTTTGGGGAGAACGACCAATGGAAGTGTCTTTCTTTTGGGGGCTCTTTTCTCACTAAAGCAGTAACCAGGTCTTGCAAGATATGGAAAGAACATCTTCCCTAGACGCCTGGCAGACACAGACCCTGGCAGGGCAGCCCCTGTGGTTCCGGGAAAGAACCTCCCAGAACACGGCTGTCACCATCTGAAAACCAGAGGGGCTGCAGGTCTGGTCAGGAAGGAAGCGGCTCACATGGGAGCAGTAACTCCTCTGGAAACTGTCAGATCAGATGGAGCACATCCGCCAGCTCCTTGCAGGGAAAGAACCAGAACCCTGGGAAACAGGGCATTTGTGGCAGCAGAACTTTGTCGTTCTGCCTTTGTAAGCTGGCACCCACTTGCAGCATGTGCTGTGGGCAAGCTGTTCCGGGCAGGTGACAGAGCTGCCGAGAGGCCAAAGGGCACGAGGAGGGGGCGGGTAAAGCTTAACTCTTCCCTCTTGGGGTTGTGCTTAGGGGAATCTCCTGGATGAATTAGCTGGTCCCCAGCAGTGATGGATACTGAGGCCCCAAAGGAGGGCTCATCCTGAAGACAGGAGGTGGGTGCCTGGCTGGTGAACCAGGATCCACTTTGATTTTCTCATTTCCTATTTTAACTTACAAACCTCAGTCCAATTACAAGGCTGGCTGTACTTAGTCAAGGTTCTCCAGAGAACAGAATCAACAGGATATCTATATCTAGATCTATAACTGTATCTGTATCTATCTACATGAGACTTGTTAGGAATTGGCTAATGTGGATATGGAGGCCAAGAAGTCCCACGACCCACGGTCTGCAAGCTCGAGAACCATGAAAGCTGGTGGATGGTGTAATCCAGTCTGAGTCTAATGGCCTGAGAATTGTGCATGTTTGTGTGTGTGTGGGGGGGGGAGTCATGGTCGGAGTTTGAAAGGCCCAAGAACCAGGAGCAATAATGTCCGAGAAGATGGATGTCTCGGCTCAAGCGGGGAGAGCAAATTCGCCCTTCCTTCACCTCTTTGTTCTATTCAGGCCTTCAATGGACTGGAGGATGCCCACCCACGTTAGTGAGGGCCATCTGCTTGACTCAGCCTGCTGATTCAAATGCTAATCTCGTCCACAGACACCCTCGCTGACACACCCAGAAATAACGTTTTACTAGCCGTCTGGGCCTCCCTCGGCCCAGTCAGGGGTGACACGTAAAATTAACCACCCCACTGACCTAGACATTTTCTTTGGCCTCCACTGTAGGGCTTATCTTCAGTTTCTGTTGAAATTACTTGGATGTCCATAAACAGAAACTTCCGGCAGAGACACAATATTGGGACCCGCAGTGGAGGTGATCCGGGTGGCCAAAACGTACACTCGCACTTGGGTGTGTTCGAGAACCTTAGCCCTCTCGTCCATGCCCTATGTGTGGTCTGGCTGGTCCCACCCTCGAGCTGAGCCTGGCATTCTGTGAAGCCAATGTGGTCCAAAGAACACGCCTGGGAGACGTGCAGGGCGAGTGTGGGGGTGAAGAGGTGCTCGTGAGAGTATGTGTGTCTGTGGGTGGACACGACTGTGACTTTAAGCGCCGTATTCTCACACACACCGCTCTGCTGTCAGCATCCTCGCTGACCACACACGGAAACACACGATCCTATCGACTTTAATAGATGCCCTGGCAGACTGGGGCTATGATAACAGAGGCTTGGGAACTCTGAGACTCTGGCTGTTTTTTCAGCTTTCACCCATCCTTGTGAACTGGGTCGAGGTCGGGTTTAAGGGGAAAAGTGCTAAACGCCAGCACAGCGATCCCGGGCGTTGTAGTCCGTGGTCTGGGACCGGCGGCAAGAGGAGTTCACACGGCGACCGAGCGGTTCCTTCCCACCTCAGCAGACTGGGAGCTGCTTCTGCCCAGCTTGTGAAATCGAAGCGGGAGCTGACCCACCACTGGAATGAAAATTCGAACCCAGGCGACCGTTTGGTCTTCAGGATGACTCTGCGGCTCTCCTGACTGCCTGTGGCAGCAGTAAGAAGTCTGCTCCCAGTGAGAGCGCAGAACCTTGACTGATAAGAGGGACAGGTGGAGAGTTTCAAAAATCTTACAGGAAAACCTCCTCCTAGAGAGTTATGACTGGGGTGACATGGGCTTGCTAAGTGAGAACACCGAGGTTTGGTTTGGGGGGGCGTGGCACTAGGTCAGCATCAGACTGTGCTGGGTGTGTGACAGTCACCTACTATCCCGTCCCTCTGTGAAGAGTGGCTTTCAAAGCATTTGGCCAGGGACTCATCAGAAAACTGCTCTCTCTCATTTGTATCTCAGCGGAACAGTTCACGGCTCTCTGTTCTCCCTAGAAATATGGTGTGTGTGGGGGGGACCCAGACCCTTAGAAATCAAAGCCATATGCATACCATATTAAAAAAAAAAAACCACCCAGGCCATTCCGTTATTGCTGACCATAGGAATTCAGTATTTATAATTTACATTCTTTCCCATACTTCGCTGTTTTTCAGAAGTGAAGAGCAGAGGTTTATGGCCTCACCAGATCATAAATCAGATTCCTGAGGGTACAGGGAGCTGCTTTAGGCTGAGGAACTGCCTTCTGACAGTTTGCAGAATGCGTCAAAACATCAGGAAAAGAACCCAAACAGAGATGGGACCTGCTTCAAGGAACGACATCCTGACTCATTTGAGGCCATACAAAGGGCTGATGAGGCCAGAGTCCGTCTCCTCATATGACACTAGTTATTCCCTCCATCCAGCACGCAACCAGCCAAAATCACACGGGAAGCCAACATGTGGACAGAAGCTGGGCGTTCAGCCACCCCTAACACAGCGAGCACCTGAGAGAGGAGTCGCACTATCGCCTTCCAGGGCGAGGGCAGACAAGGGCCTGGGCTCCCCCATTTGAGCAGGCTTCTCACTGTCCACATGTGTGCCATGGATGCTGGCTGGAAGCAAGGTGGCGGCAAGTCTGTGGAGGCTCTGGTCTGGCAATGGGGCGTGAGACCTGTGCACAAGAATTGAGTCCAGGAGCTTGAGTGGAAGAAAGAGCATTAGGCTCTGTGCTGATCCGACAGCCTCTAATGCCTGTGTACTCCTTCCCTGAGCTTCATGACCCCAGAACATGGGGCTACCACCACCAAACTCACTGATTTCAAAAAGAACACACTACATACATACACCTGAACCCACAGGGCAGGTGAGGGGCGGTTTCAGGGACGCCCTTTTCTCCTGGAATTGAAAATGCCATCCTGGTGTCAGTCACGAGCAAAGCCAGCTGAGCGCTACTGCGGCCCTAGGAAGATTCAGGGGAGCAAGGGGGGTCCTAACAGCCTCGCCCAGAGGTCTTTCCAAGGTTTCCAGTCCTCTGAAAGCCTGTCTGGAAGATATGTTAGCAGTGGCCCATGAAACTCATCCCCTTGCTCCTGATCTGGATTTTGTCCACTCCAAAACTAGGTAGAGGATTCTAAACATTTTGAAAGCTGGAGATCCTTCTTAAGCCCTTCCTGGGTTGCAACCGTAAAATACCTAATCAGTCCACGACGTGTGCAGTCAGATTGACGAGAACGAGCCAAAGCAGCCCTTTGTCAGGTGAGCGGGAATAGTTAAGGTTTATAGTCCAGGTTTTCCAGGATGGATTATTACATAAACCCTGCCTGCGATTTGACACCATAATTAAGGCTATTCTATGTATACTTTAGACATGAAAACACATTATTTTGGTTCTTTATTCTCAGATTTTTCTTTTCTTTTAAAGGCAAACAAACCTTATTTCCTGTGGTTTGTAGAATCACGAGTCTCCTTTCCTGAGCACCCTTCTACAACGGGGACACGGCCTATATGGAAACAACAGCATCTGAGGCCCAGGGGAGACAGCATTGCGGGTGGGGGTGGAGGCCAGGCAGATCTAAAAAAACCTTCCAGACACTGTGGGACATTATCGGTGCCCACAACTTGCAGGCCCTCTGAACATGTTTTCAGAGCCTTCCAATCACAAAGAAAAAAATAATTACTACCCAGGGCACAAGAGGTTCACATGTAGCCCAGAATGGCAAAGGAGGCTGGTGGTTGGCTGCATCAGCTATGAAAGCAAAACTCTTGAGCAAATTCTATTTTCTTGAATGATGTTCCTGTCCTCACTGGGTTTATGAGAAGGGGATGGATTTGCCAATGCTCTTCTCCTTGCTCTAAGAGGACAAGAATGCTGGGGACCTTGGAGTCCCTTTGCCAACACTGTAAGTAGGAAGCCTGCCTGTCACCCATCCCTCCAGCCAGCCAGGTGTGCTGTACATAGAGACCGATTTCCAACCAGAGGATCGTGACGTGTAATAAAAGCTAAGGTTAGTCATGGGAGGCCTTGGAGCTACTTGGACCTGTTACAGATCCTTAATGGTGTGAGACTTTAACAACAGATATTTTCTTATAGAACAGGCCGCTTCAAAATCTACCCAACAAAGCTACAAGAAAGGGAATGTCAAGATAGACAAAGTCACAGATGAGTTTCTGAACTGGAATAAAGGCAGTTTTAGTGAACAGGAGACAAGGAAGATTTTTTACAATTCAGCATCCAACAAACCAAAAAAACCCACAAAAAACAAAACACCACACGCAACTATTTTTCTCCTTCTTTGGATGACATTCATAAATGATTCCTCTGAATTCACAGAAGAGAGGAAAGTAAAAATGCCGTTAAGTATTTATTGCACCAAAAATAATACCAATTAAAAATTTTTGTGACTTTCACCCGTGATAGTCCTAGCATCAGGTTTAGAATAAAATGTGATCAAGGAAATGTAAAAATTCAACTACTACGGGCTAGCAACGAGACTCTGCAGCCCATCGGTCTTAGCCATGACTAACGTCGACCCTCGTGAAGCACCAAATCTCAAACATAACCCTTGCAAATGCACACACACATACGAAGGAAAGACATGCATTTATGATGAAACACTCACTGATGGACAGAAGGCTTGGCTCTCCTCACATCTTGATTTCAATCACATAGTGGGAAATGTACTGAGGATTACGATAGCCTGCCTGTGGGACTCCTGGTTTCTCTGACACTATCAATGAAGCCCAGCTGGTGAACACCGTGGTGGGCCCAGGAATTCCGCAGGAGGCGCTGGGCATAATTCAAAGAGCACACAAGTCAGACCCCCTGTGTTGAACGTGCTCACTTCAGTCCGGTTTTCAATGGTGAACGGGTAGCTCTATTCCACCCTGCGTTTAGCCTCCCCGCCGTAAGGGTCTGACCACGTGCACTCTTAGAAACAAACGAAACAATCCGGTGTCCGCTTCCAAAGGGAGATCCTGGACAAAGAGACTACCACTCAGAGATGCAGCTTCGGACGGGAGATCACTAGGGCTGAGCCTGCTGTGTTTGGGAAAGAATTTTATTTTATTTCTCCTGGGTGAGTACTTTACTCACGAGCTCACTATAGAAGAAGTTCTAGTGAAAATAAGGCTGGCATTTATGGGATGTCTTTTATCATCAAAATGCTTAACAGGTCAATGAAATGTCCTAGCATTGCTGTGGGAGCCGTTTGGCCATGTCTTCTACAAACGGTGAAAGCAGACAGAAGGAAAGCAGGGAAAGGCCATGGAAAGACCAAGAAGGACAAAAAGGAAAAGGTACCTAACACTCGGCACAATGCTACTTATGGAGAAAAAGACGTGAAACATTCTTTGCACATTATGTCCAAAACAATGGTGTCTTTTAAGAGGGCGGTTTGCAAATGGCGAATGTGAGATGATCTGCAATCGAATCGTTTCTGATATTAAATGATGCCTCTGGTCTATTTCCATCAATGTGAGGTCCATTTCCAAAGAAACAAGTAGAAAAGTAAGCCAAAGCCAGCAGTATGGTTTCTAGGAGGAATGGCAGCTGAGGCTCTGGCCAGTCACGGATAGCACTGGTTTTGTAACAACTGTGTCAAAGAGCTTTTACAGAAAGGGAGAAAAAGAAAATTTAAACTCAGAGAGCAGGGGGCACCTGGGTAGCTCAGTCGTTAAGCGTCTGCCTTCGGCTCAGGGCAGGATCCCGGAGTCCTGGGATTGAGCCCTGCATCAGGCTCCTCCGTTAGGAGCCTGCTTCTTCCTCTTGCACTCCCCCTGCTTGTGTTCCCTCTCTCGCTGGCTGTCTCTCTCTGTGTCAAATAAATAAATAAAATCTTAAAAAACAAAACTGAGAGAGCAGGCACAGACAGTACCTGAGGCCTTTGCTGGGATTTCAGACAAGGCCATGGAGAAACGGTCTCATGTGCACTTTGCTTTTCCCCCCCGCCCTCCTCTGGCCCCGGAGAAAGGAACGTGCCGCACCAGTTACTGAGCTATGAATCAGGAGCGTTCCAGTGCCAGGCCCAGCTCTCCTAGACAATGAACTTGGAAACACTCCAGGATGTGGGCCAGGCATAGGAAGGAGAGTCGAGGTAGACCACATAAGGATACTGTGATATACTCAGGCACTCGGTGCTCAGAAAAGCAGAAAGCATGAGGAAACGAAACAAACTCACTTGCAAGGAAACTTCGCGTTGTACCTATGCTTTAAAAACACCTCTTTGACGGGATATGAAAGTGTAGGTGGGTTTATCCAAGGAGCACCTCTGCTCTCTCAGCCCTTTCTGGGAAGGTCAGGGCTGTCGTGTGGACCACATGTGAATGCGGAGCGGGGTGGGGGGCGGGGAACCCATCACAGCCGACTCCCCCAGTCACCGTGCCCCTCCACTGGCAATGTGCCTGGCTGCTGAAGCAAGGCTGGGTGACGCTCTCACCCAAGTGGTCGCTGGAAGCCCAGGGCACAGGATGTGACCCCGGCTTTGCATGATTCATTTAACCCCTTCACCCCGGACTTCCTTTGCAGAGAAAGAAAAACATGACACTTCTAGGGTGAAAGATTTCCTTAAAGGGGGAAAAGACACGGAAAATTCTGCTCTGGGAAATGAAGGAACAACAGGATTTCTTCTGGCAGATTTAGATCTCTAAGCCAATCGGCTGAGGACTGGCCTCTTGCTCGAGGGAAAAAAATCCAACTCGGTGGGTGTAACCATCACCACATGAACACACCGACGATGTTGTTAATTTCCCGTGGATCACCCGGGGATCTGAGGAAACAGAACCTGTGTCCGTAAGCCCTCTAAGATACCTATGTTTCTTCCTCTCTCGTAGCACTGTATAAAGCACGTATGCATTCACATTATCCTAAAGTCACTTGAAGAATACGGTGATTGCTTACAAATGGTAAAAAATACCAACGCGATGCAAAGAAATGAGCACTTTACAGAGATTTGTCTTTGATGGCCTTTAACGTGAATTATTTTATTTAAAACAGGAATCCATCAGAGGTGGTGAACTATCAGGGTAAGTAAATGTTCTAGAGCATGGCACAGATGAAAGGTAATACTCACCAGCACCTCACATGGGACTAAAAGACAATGTCAGCCACACAGCGTGGGAGGAAAACCGACACAATGCAGAAGGCACCTGGCTGGGAGAGAAGCCCGGTGTGCGCTGCCCGCAAGGAGCTTCGCTTCTGTGCACTGTGGATACGTCAGGACAAACGACATCGGGAACGAACGGAACGGGTTCTAACCTGAAGCCCGCGAGCCTCTGTGGGTAGGGCATCTTTCCTCAGACCAGTTTCCACCCACCCTCGCGAGGTTTAAGGTCCTCAAGAGGGGATGTGTCTTCGAGAGAGTGACACCAACGTTCTCCCCCATTTTGTCTCCGGGAGAGAGAAGCGCCCTCTCCAGCTCAATTTCAGCAGTGGCTTCTAACTTAAAACCAAACACTAACAACGATAAAATAAAAGACAGAAGGGGGGCCTGGACTTAGACCAATCAGTCGAATGGGAGACACAGATTCAGAAAGAGAAAGACTGGTCACCAGTTTGCAGGTGCGCGAACAAATGCCTGTCTCAGGGACCCGAGGCCACAGTACAGGCAAGCGCAGCGCTGCCCTGGGGCGGCGGGAGGGAGCAGCTGTGCCTGCCCGCCAACGCTCCGCACTCCTACCAGTGACTGCAAGCCAAGTGCTGAAGTTGGAAGAGACCCCGAATTGGCAAAGGATCCCAGGCAGTAAGCTGCCTGGGGTGGCCGGGCCTGTGGGAAACAAGACTCACGCTCTCAAATAACGAACCCCGAGCCCCCTCTCCTCGTCCTGATGGCACTGCATGTTTGCCCTCCTCGCAGGGAGGTCCACACCATTCCATTTCCCCTCTCAGTTCTAGGCACTCTCTGGGACATCTGCGACGAGCCAGGCTCTTTTCATTTCTTTCCCACTCCGTTGGTGACTTTTGACTTGGAATGTCGATTCCTTCTTCTGGAAGAGTGGCTTTCGTTGTTGCCTGGATGCTTGGGTGGGCTGTCTTCAGAACCTGGCCAAAGGAATGAGAATATGCCCGTCACCGTGGCTATGCAGGGCTGCGGGCTCGCTCTTCAGATCTGCAGCTCTCCCTGCTTGCTCGGGCCACCCTGGGCCGGGCCTAAGTGCAGGCTCTTCTGCTGATACTTGCACTCCATCTAGTGGCCTCATGCATACACGAAGGCAAGGCCCGGAAACCCAGCACCGAGCTGGTATGGCCGGTGTATCCAAGCGGATGGAGGCGGGCTGTTCTAAAGAATTTTTACATTCTCGCTGTGTAAGATGGACTGTGTTCACGGTGATGCGCTCCAGAAGGGAGAGGACAAATGAAATCAAAGCACAAGGGGCCAGGTGTCGGGTCTACTCTTCCAACCAAGGGAGGCATCACCTAGATTTCCATGCCTTGACCCATTTACACACTAGAGTTTCTACATCCCCAAACTGAAAGGGTTCCTGACTCTACAAAATTAAAGATACTATGCCCTCTATCATTTGATCCAGACAGCAGCGTTAAAAACCAGGCCCCTGCTGCTCATGACAGCTCTGGAGCCTCCCACTGAGGATGCCACACACCTTCGAGATGCTCACGGTCTGCAGGGACAGCATCATCTGTCACACTTATTATTTGTTTGAGACCTCAGAGAAAAACTTCCACATCAGTGGGATGCTGAGCAACCAGCAGGTGTCAGCCAGGTGGGGGGGGGGCTTCCAGGTAGTGGGGTGTAAGGCTTGGGGGAGAAGCACGACTGCCTGGCATCTGGCTGGCTCTGCCCTGAGGCTGAGCACATGGCCACCCTCCAGCCCAGCAGTCAAGCCACACAGTTCTCTGCTCCAGGGCTCAGATCCAGGCCCTCCACCCAAGACAGCCACGAAAAACATAAAAAGTTCCCTGAGTTTTGGTCTCCATTGCAAGGGCCATTTGGCTTAGTCCAAGAGATTCTTCAACCACTCTGAAGTTTGTTTTTTTTTTTTAAACTATTTTGTCTACCTTTCATTTAAACAGATCTCTACCACTGCCTACTTCCTGCAGTCTTTTCAATGGAGAAGGGCTTAGAAGTGCCCAGAATCAATCCGTGAGGAGATGGTTCTGAATGATGGAACCCCAGGGAACCCCTCTGCCCACTAGTATCAGCATTCCAAAACAGGGTGCCCATCAACTCCTTGATTCAGGAGTCTCAGAAAGGGCGCCTGGCCACTCAGCAGAGAGCATTCTCGCCTCTTCCCTGGAAAGCACTCTGAAAAGCCTGACCCCCAGAAAACTCGAGAAAGCAATGCCAACAGTAGTGCTTTCCTCTCCCTGGGCCCATGGTTTCTCTGAGCAATTCTGTGAGCTCAAATTCATGGTCTCCAGCATTCATAATTCTCTCCGTTCAGCCAAGCCCTCCAATCAGCTCACGAGAACTGACAAGACCTTACTGTCCAGCGGAGCCTCTTTGGTATCATTCCACAAGCCTAATTCCTTAAAATAGCCAGGTGGCCCCAAATCTTTCCAAAAGGCTCAAGATCCCTGGCTCCCCTATTGAAATCTCTCTCATACTGGTCTGTCTCTTGAATCAATATAATTAAATCAACCTGCCTCTTCTGGGGGACCTCTCCTCCTGGTAAGTAATTCTTCCTAACCCTTTTCACTCATGACAAAAGCCAGGAGGAAGAACATTCCCATCAGGGCGCCCGAGACGGCTGCAGGCCTCGTGACATTCTCCCGTCTCAGAAAAGGCAGAACCACATGGCGCCTCTTCTTATGAGGCAAGTTTCTTGGGCAGATCTGGCCAGTACTTTGCAGGTTTCATGAACAGGTAACGGATGACATGTGATGAGGAGGTCTGAGAGCCTTCAGGGCGTACGTTTATCAACATTCAGAGGATAAATATTGATTGCAAATCTCGTTACTGGGCCTCAGGAGGAAGAGAGCCCAATAAAGTTTTAAACAGTGAGTGAGAGAGAGATACCTTTTGAGCCTTTCCCATGAGACCAGGAGATGTCTGGACTGTACGTGCCATCTTCACACTCTGAGTACGTCTGGGGAGAGAGGCAAACTTAGTGATGGAGTTTCAAGTGCTCCCCGGGGTGGGGGGAGCAGGGCCAGCAAGTGAGGCTGCCCCGCCCCTGCGTCACCAGCAAGTGGCAGAAACTCCTCACGCTTCTGCTCCTCAGCTATAAAACCACCACCCTCTCCCAGGGGCTACAGCATCAATCTTCTAGAAAGTACCGTCAGTTCCTCAGACTTAGGGTATGAATCAAGGACGAAAGCCGTATTTTACTTAAGAAGATACTACACTTTGCGTAGACTACCAACACAGCGCAGCGCTTTCAGCCCGCTCACGTCCGTTTCCTAACCGTAACCCCTGTGTCTTCTACGAGGCGGGCAGGGCAGGTGTTTTGTGAGCAGGGAGCCCAAGGCTGGGTCACAAGGAGGCCCGCACAACGTACAAGGGCCGGGAAGAAAACCCAGCCTTTCAAAAACCAGTCCAGGCCTCTCTGTGCAATGTTATTTTTAAACAGACACGTAACTGGGTTTTAAACCCCTTTACAAAAGGAGGATAAAAATAGTGACCTAGTGAGCAGGGCACACACAAGCATGGGCAGCCACTGATCGGGGACGAATCCTGAGCTGGTTACGTTTCTACGGTAGCCAAGACTGGAGCCGCGAGCTCAGTGTTGGCCATGCCATGTTCTCAGATGAACACCCCCTGCTAAAGCTCCAAGCAGGGTGTGATCATTTTAAAGAGGGACCAACTCTGCCTTCCCTTCCATACCTTTTCTCGGTGACCATAGTGCTCTGCATACCAAACCATACCATAGAGACACAGGAAGGTGGTGAAAGCCTGGAAGAGAAAAACAAGTACATTTCATACACAACGTTGCACCAAAAAATCCCATTTCCCAGGATTTCAGGGTTTCGATAGTAACACACGCGAGATAGCTCGATGCGGTTTTGCCATCTCTCCTAGGACACTGGTTACACATTGGCAGAGATGGACCCCGGGACACGAGTGTGTGTGTGTGTGTGTGTGTGTGTGAGTGAGCGGGGGAGGTCATCCCCCAAAGCTCCGGACAAGAGTTACGATGAGACCCTCGTGACTACTTATGACGCCGATAATCAGAACGCAAGATCATTTTTCGATGGCGGATAAGGTGGAATGCGTTGTCTGCACAGGTTTGCAGGTTTTCCTTGAGAGACGTATAGGATTTCCTATACTTTACATCTGGTTCTCGGGGCCCATCCTCTGCCAACAGCACCGAGAAGTTACAAGGACTCCAGCGGTCAGCCTCTGTGGCGAAGAGGAGCTCTAAAGGAGAAAAGAGTTTCATGCGGTCTGGAATCACAGTGGTGGGCATCGAGGACTGACAACCCGGTGACTCTGCTTTCTCAACCCCTTTTTTGTCTCAGTGGCCCCACCCCAGCCCCAGTTCTGGTTGCTTTTGTTTTTCTTCTGTAAGTAGATAGGAAAATACAGAGGAAACAAAACCGCTTTGGAAGCAAGCCCCTGAGGGAAATGAGAAGGGAGTGCTCCGTGGGTACCCAGAGGCAGGGATAACTTCTACTTCCCCTGACAACTCCCCCACCCACCTTGCACCACACCCTAAATTATACTCTAATTTAAGCAAAGAATAGCATCTACGGAAATCCAAAATCTTCAAATGTGCCCAGACACTAAAAATCAGGGAAAAGTTTCTGGTTGTCTTGCTGGAGCACTGAAGGAGAGAGGGGGAGTGAGACAGATGAGTTCCCGCCAGGCCCTCCAGCCAGGCCTGACCTTCCCGACTATAAGTGAATCACCAAAACAAAACAAAACAAAACAAAGCAAGATGACTGTCCATCCCAGTTCCCTGTCTTCGGGATTCCTTGCCTTAGGAATCACCAACACCAAAGCACCTTCACTGTCTGACCTCCGTTTCTTCCTCTGAATTTCCTGTTGGGAACTGTCACCTTGAACCAACCATTCGAACAGTTGTAAAGTCATGGCAGAACCTTCCCTTCTTGATTAAGTTTAATTCTTTCCAAGAATCATAACTTTAGATCCCAAAGGGCTGCCTGTCAGATAGCATTCATTTCAACTCCTCTTATTTCATAGAAGAGCAATGAATGTTCAGAGAGGCGAATGGCCTTTTCAAAGGCACGCAGCTAGTTTGTGGCAAACCAGGGCCTGGACACAGGTCCCTTGGTATTCCTGGATCCAACTTTTAGGGATGGCTGCAGAGATAAATAAATCATTGATATGATGTCTATACATCCTTATATCTGTATCCAGCCAGCCAGCCATTCATTCACCCATCCCCAAAGAAAGAAAAGCATCCCTGGGAACAGGCAGCACCAGCAGCATCCCTCTGCACCAGCCCCAGACCCGAGGGTGGAGCCCAGCCTGCAGGGAAGGCAGGGGCTCTGAATTCTCATCAGCCCAGCATGCATAGCTCTGGCCCACTTCCTGTCGGTCAGCCATGTTTACTGAGTGCCTGCTAGGTGCGCAGTGTCATCTTAAGTGCAAAAAAGACAGGAGTCCGAGCGCTGTGGAGGGCCTTCTTCTACGTCAGTGAAGTGGGAGTACTGGCGTGGTGGAGACAACATGAAATGTGAGACCCACTGGTTCATTTATTTTAAAGCCATATGCAAGGTGGCGTACATCAGCAGATGAGGGATCTCAAGAGAAGGAAGCTCATAGCCTTCCCCATCAAAAAATCAGACAATGAATGAATATATTAAGATGATAAAATGAAAAGAACTTCTAACCTTTAACATATTCTGGGCCTTGCTCAAGATTTCTAATATACACCACCATTAAATGTACCATTTTCATGGGATGGAAAGAGTGGGGAAGCCTAGAGGATTTGCAAAGTGTCAAGCTTAGGTATGTGTTTGCTCCTTTAAAAAGAGCAAAACAGACTGTCCTAGGTTTGGGGGTGGGGAGTGGGGAGTGGGGGGCAGGTTCCACCTCCCCAGACCAGGAGGCTGGACAGACAGCTGTCACTCCACTAGACTAAGGGGCCGTGAGCAGGAGGCTGGCTGTCATTGCGAATTCTGCCCACTGGAGGGCAGGAGTGTGGAGCTCGGCCTTCCCCAGCCCTGTCCCTGAGAGGGCAGGTGGCAGCAGCTGTGGCGTGCTCAGGCTGAATGGGCTTTGCAATTTGCAGGCAGGCAAACACTGGCAGGTGGTGAGCGACAGGTGCTTATCATCACAATCGCCACACAAAGGAACTGCTGTGGTGGCCAAATTTACCACTTCACCTGGGTACTTAGGGGCCCATTTCACACTTGTCCCAGGAGACAAAAGCTTGTAATTTACAGGTCTGCAATCACACCTGTGAAAATCTGGCCTCATATCCACTTAAAATGTCAAGGCCTGGATTTAAAATAGCGATTGTACAGATTTTGTTTAAAGAAAGGGAAAGGAAAAAAGAAAGAAAAACATGTGGGATGAGGGCCAAGGCGGCACACAAGCAGGGGTGTGGTGGCAATGAGGGCGTAAGACCTGGCTTGCCTTCCAGTTAGAGTAATGAGCAGGCAAATTTACGATGACTGATCAGACAACTGTTGAGGAGAAGCTTGGTAACCAGCATACGGGATCTCTGCTTCTGCCTTCATCTCAAGGTCTGGACCTGTTCTCTTACCAAGCAAGGGGAATAATTAGGGGCTTAGTTTTTCTGAGTAGTAAGGGAGGCCTGGCCACACTTAACTCTCCTATGGAATAATGTTCACCTCCCTTCTGAGTTTGAGACCAATCTTAATGTTTAATAAAGGCCCTGAATATGGGCAGTGGGGACCCCTAATCAACCCAGCCAATGGCCTCTTTTCAGGCCAGGTCCCCCCTCCGTGGCACTCATCACTGATAACACTCATCAGGGGATTCTGCTTCATCTTCAAAGGCCTGATCTCCTGGGGCTGTTTCTCAGGCCCAGCCTCTTAAATGTGGCTGCTCCAAAGAATCCCATCCTCAGCCAGCTTTTCCTGCCCGCCTCCCCCACACCCCCCCTCCTACCCCGGCTCCTTCCCCTAACCGAATCCAGTGGCTCCAACCACTCCCTGTGCACCAGTGGCCCTCAACTCGTTCACCTCCACAGCTGACCAAGTCTTCCCAGTGTTACCGGACAGACCGGAATTTCTAATGACAGAGGGCATCTTTGCCTTTAAGTTCTAAGGGTCCCTCAAACCCTAATGCCCTAATCAAATTCATCTCCTTTCACTCCATGGACTTCTCTGATATCCCCCAAATCCGACTTCCTGCTCAGCGGGGTATCTGCTTCTCCCTCTTCCCCTCATTCCACTCGTGCTCTCTCTCCCTCTCTCTCAAATAAATAATTAAATAAAATCTTTTAAAAATAAATAAACAAATCCAGCCCTCTCTCTGTATCTTTCCATGCCACTGCCTTGGGTCAGCCTCCGTCATTTCTTGCTTGGGACCCTCAACACCCTCAGACAGCACCTCTCCTCCCCCCAGACTCACCCACCCCGTGCAGCCTTTCTCTGTGAACCAGGGTCTTCCCACTGAATGACCATCCTTAGATCTCCAACTACAGACACACAAGGGTCCTTCCCAAGCAGACGTCCCTTGTTCCCTCCCCCACCTTACTCTCCTCACTCACTCTTGTGCCCCAAAAGGGGTGCCATCTTTGCTGCATGTCTTTGCACGTGCCTGTCTCTCAGCCTGCCTGGATGTCTCTCCTGGCCTCTATTTCTTGAACCCACTCCTTTGTCCTCCATGCGTTTGCCGAGTGAGTCCTACGCATCAGAGACTGTACTAGATCAGTGGGGACAAAAGGACAACAAAAACTTAGTCTTTGTAAGCAAGAGGTACAACGCTGAGGAGACAATGTAAATGCCCAAAATTATGTGACACTGAGGCTGGAACTCAAAGAAAAATGTACCAGGTGCGACCAGTCCCCCAAGGGGACTTAACCAGCCCTCCTGGCAGGACGCACTTCACGGAGGGCAGGAATTTAGTGTGGTCTTGGCATGAGTCACTAGGTAGAACAAGCAAGGAAAAGCATTCAGATGAGGCAAAGAAAGCATTAAGAGTAGTCTGGAGTAGCCTGAGAATAAAGTCCAAGAGGGTGGGTACGATGAGAGCTCCAGAAGATGACGGTCCTAAACACACAGGTAAGAGCTCACACTTCAGCTGGTAGGTTTTGTGGTAGGGCTTCTTCTTCCTTCTCGATACTTCTTTCTACACGGAGGAGTTTGCTGGTACAATACTCCTGCTTCTCTCCACCCGACTCCCCTCACTGGAGAAGAGTTCCCTCTTGAAGGACGGGTGAATCTGAGATAAGGAAGCTGGACATCTCCAGTCCTTCCTTGGGGGCTGGGCCACCCACACGGTGTGACGCTTCCTGGAGCTGGAGAGTGTGCCTCATTCTGGGCTTCACTCTTCAGAAGCCCCTTGTCGCCACGCATCCAAAGCAGATATTGAAAAATGTGAATCCTCAGTAACAGAGATGCTATGCTGATCTCCACGTCCTTCTTTCACCCTCTCTTTGAACTATTCTGAACTGAGTCCCGGAAGGTGGCGTGGCGGCAGCATAGAGAATGGCGCTGAGGGGCAGAACGGGGAGGAGCTTCATGTCCCAATAGCTGCAGGGACAGCGGGATGGGAGGGAGGGGACGGAGCTGGGTGGACAGAACCTGGTGACCCGCTGGTTTCAAGAGGGACAGAGGAGAGGAAGCAGCCCCTGCAGTTTTTCACTGGGGCACCGGACAGAAGCGAGAGCACCATGCAACCCTTCAAAACCCTGCTCACATGGTACGTCCAGGGAGACTTCGGCAGCTCCCAGCTCGTGCGGTGCTCTCTAGGGCTCCCTCAGCTCTAGGTACACACTCTCCGTAATGTTTATCACACAGGAACATGATTAGTTTGCATGGCTCATTCCCATCAGGACCTGGAGATCCTTGGAAGGGGACGCCTTTGCAGGGGGAACAGGAACTCTCTTGCCAGACTGCATGTGGGCCCTAGCTCTGCCACTTCCTATCTGTGTGACCTTGAGCCAGTCAGTGCACCTCTCTGGGCCTTTATTTCATCTATAAAGAGGGCTAATAAAGTACCTCCCCTCCAAGCAACCCTCAAACATGTCATTCATGAGAAGTGCTTAGACTCGCGCCTGGCTCACAGTGAGCATTAATATAATCCTATCATCACCCTCGGCGCGACTCCAGCATCAGAGGCCGCGCTGATGAACCCTCAGTAAACGTTCTGTGAACGAATGGCAGACTTCCAGGGACCACACTAGGTGAAGGAGAAACCAACGCGGGGACAAGGAGTGGTTCATGTCCTCGAGAAAGTGACACACAGGCACCAAGGCAAACCAAAAGTCACCAACATAAGGGAGCGTACACCAAGTGTCAAATAAGTAAAACAAAGAAAAATCTCTAAACTTAAAGAGAGGCTGGGGGAACCCCTGCAGGAAGATGCCGGAGAGGGCTTCTTGGCCACGGCCTTGCGAAGACCTTGCTGGCCACTGATGGCCCAGGGCGGGGCTGTATGCAGGTGCTGTGAGAAGGGATGCTGTCCACATCCCAGGAGTCCTGCCTCCTGCCTGAAGCTCTCCGTGGTCCCCAGGGCTCAGGCACCAGATGAGGGCAGCACCCACCTCTGCTCGTCCCTGCAGTCGGTCAAGCTACAATTCACGTGCCTGATGCACGTGCCAGACGGACATGTGAGAAGCACAAAGTTAAAATCTCCAGGCTCCTCCTTACATCGAAAACCGGGGATGTACTGTATGGTGACTAACATAATATAATAAAAAATCATTATTAATAAAAAAAAAATAAATAAAATAAAATAAAATAAAATCTCCAGGCTCCTCCGACACGCTCCCCTAACCAATCCTTACATCTAGTCTCACTGGGATGGAAAAAATAGATTTGCACATTAATTCTGGAGTACAGGCACGAAGGAAATCATTATTCCCTTTCATTGTTCAGATAAAACAGGGCAGAAGAGGCTCAAGGTGCTCTGACACAGC
Organism: Ursus maritimus; assembly: GCF_017311325.1. NCBI lineage: Eukaryota > Metazoa > Chordata > Mammalia > Carnivora > Ursidae > Ursus > Ursus maritimus. The sequence goes on along the minus strand of NW_024427107.1, from coordinate 41,820,419 downwards.
TCAGACTTCTAACAAGTGACCCTAAAAATAGATGTTGTGAAAGGTAATAAAAAACACTTTAAAAATACAAAGTTTAGTCTTGCCAAAAAAAAAAAAAAAAAAGACCCGAATCTGATTAAGCCTCTAGATTCAGCTACTAATTTGCAGAAAAATAACAGAGGACAAAGACCTCTGTTATGGGGCGCCTGGGTGGCACAGCGGTTAAGCGTCTGCCTTCGGCTCAGGGCTGGATCCCAGGGTTCTGGGATCGAGCCCCACATCAGCCTCCTCTGCTGGGAGCCTGCTTCTTCCTCTCCCACTTCCCCTGCTTATGTTCCCTCTCTCGCTGGCTGTCTCTCTCTCTGTCAAATAAATAAATAAAATCTTAAAAAAAAAAAAAAAAAGACCTCTGTTAAATGAGTACCCTATAAAATCAGTATAATCCAGACTGTGGGCAAATCTATGGGACAACAAAGCTAGGTCCTTTGACAGATAAACTGTAAAAGAGAGACAGTTAGAGACACGGAAAACTATACATTAAGAGACTTAAAAGGCATGCCAACCAATTGTAACAAGTGGATGCTGATTCAAATAAACTGTTAAAAAACACTAAATTTTAAAAAATATTAGAAGTCTGAACATTGATTAGGTATTTGATAGTATTACAAAATTATTCTTTTTCAGATGTGACAATGGTATGGTGGTTGCATTAAACAAAAAAACATTCTGACCTTCCTTTAGGGATGCATCTGGAACTATTAAAGGCAGATCTGTTTCAAAATAATTCAGCACGGGGGCAGTGGGTAGGGAATATAAGGACCCAAGAAACCCATGAGGTAGCCACTGCTGAAACTGGACGATGGATGGGTACCTGAGGGGTCGTCTACCTCCACATACGTTTGAAATTTTCTATGATTGTAATGAAAGCCTGAGTTCATTTTCTGGACCAAGTAAGTAAAAAGTGAAGAATCTTAAGCTTAAATATAAAATAAGACTTCTCTCCAAAATAATAAAACAAATTAAGAAGGGTAGACACAGAATGGTAGGTTAATATCTTACTTCATTTTTCTCCTTTTTTAAAAATTTAAATTCAATTAATTAATGCAGAGTGTATTATTAGTTTCAGAAGTTTAGAGATCCATCAGTTGATATAATACCCAGTGCTCATCACATCACGTGCCCTCCTTAATGCCCATCACTCAGTGACCCCATCCCCTCACCCCCGGCCCCTCCAGCAACCCTCAGTGTGTTTCCTACAGTTCGTTTCTTATGGTTTGTCTCCCTGATTTTGTCTTATTTTCTTTTTCCCTCCCTTCCCTTATCAGAGAAAGACAATTATGATTTCATTCATATATGGAATTTAAGAAACAAGACAGAGGATCATGGGGAAAGATCTTACTTCATTTTAAAAAAGAGGGGAAAGTCCCAGGCAGTGGAGCTAGAGGCCCCCAAGGGCTCTTCCCTTCAGAGAGGAAACTCATCCCACAGGGCTTGGCCCAACAAGTCAGCCTGTGGGGCAGAAACTGCATGGTCTGATTACCTTCAAGAACAGCTCACATGGCCTACAAACCACAGTCTGTCATCTTGTACATAAACCCTTGTACAGCCATACCTATGCTACGGGGCACTGTAACTGTCCTTGTCCCTTCACGGAGCTGAATTCCCATAAGCAAAATAAATGCACGTCTGGTGCACCTGCAGAAGGCATTTGACCAGCACCTGCCAAGGTGACCCGTTTTGGATGCTGGGTGGTCTCATGTGTTTAATCTTGACCTTTAGACGAGTGGCCGATTTCGGGTTATTACAAGTAGAAGGTCCTGTCTGCAAATTTCTAAAAGAACTTGGTGCCTAAGAGTTTTCGTTGTTGCTGTTGTGTTCTTTTAAAGAGACACCATGGAGAGTGTTGCTAACACTTCTGGGTAAAAAAGTAATGACTTACCACACACAGAAGCCAAAGCACAACATAGAGTATTTGGGTCTTAGAGAAGAGATCTTGTCCAAATTTTATGCACACGATAGCTTCCAGGAAACCGATGACCCTAGTCAGAACGAGAGATTAAATATTAATTCTTCTTATCACGTGCATGATACATACGCATATATACAGTGCAGGGCTGAGCATGCGCACTACCAGAAATACGCATTATTCTATTGTCATATGCTGCTAGCAGGCTCCCCCCAAAATGACACTAGTTCTATCCCACAGCAATTTCTTCCGAAGTAACATACAGATTTAGATTTAATACGAAGTTTATTTTATTGTTATTTTTCTTAAGACCTGATTTTTTTTTTCCAGCAGCTTTAGGTTCACAGCAAAACTGAGGGCCAAGTACAGATCTGTCATATCCCTCCCCGTGTGTCATGACCCCTCCCCAGAGGGGTCCATTTGTATCAACTGATGAGGCTACAGGGACACATCATTATCACCTGAAGACCACAGTTCACGTAAGCGTTCACTCTTGGTGTTGTACATTCTGTGGGTCTGGACTAATGTATAGTTTTGTGCACTTAACATTATAGGGTCATACAGAGTTCTTACACTGCCCTAAAAATCCTGTGTTCTGCCGATTTGTCTCTCCATACCTCCCCAGATATGATAAAATATTTTTCACTTCTTCTTTTCTCCCAGACCAAAACTTCACCGCCCATGTTTTAATAGCTGGAAACCTCCAACTGGGCCTATCATCATCAGGGTGAACTGTCACCGCCTCTGTTGGAACCCGCTTATTCTGCCGCTCAATCTCTTCAGCCACTGGCAAGTTTTCCTTGTCTCAGGCTGGTATCTGCCTCCTTTTGCCCATGGATCCTAACTCTGTCCTCCAGTCATATGGGGCAAGTTCGAGCCTTCTGAGTTGTCTTTCAATAACCTGAAGGGAGCAATCACATTCCCTCCCAGACTTCGAAGCATTTCCAGATTTAGCATTCCCCGTTCTTGCTGACCATATACATAATCCTTTATCCTCTAAATACAAAAATGTTAAAGAAAACAATTTCGTTTTACTCTTTACTTAAAAGAGCAAAGGGAGAAAAAGGCCACTCTTACGTTCTGCATCTTCACTTAACGAATATAAAGATCAGACCTTTATTAAGGTTCAGAGTTTGGAGGTAAGAACAGAGGAGGTGAGGACGATGGTGCTGGCCGCGTGATCTCAAAGACTACCCAAGAATGCTGATTTTAGACACCTCCACGTTAGGTGTTCCTCACTCAAGATGGAATCTGGTCAATCAGGGATCAGTGTAGTTGCACAGATATTCTCTCAAAAGGCAAGAAGGGGCTCAGGAGGTCCTTGGTCCCCCTCCCCAAGGGCAGACACAAAGATCACTGCCATCATCAAATGATGGATGGCTCTAAACAACCGAATGCCTCAAATCTGAACCAAAGCAGAAAATCTCCTTAATGTATCATTAGAGAGTTTGGGGTTCTTTTCCCTTAGCCCCGATCAAACACTGTTTAGAAGTGGTTGGCCTGAATCTCTAAAGACCACCTCCGCCCCAGACCACCCCCAAGAAAGTCCATGTGTGAGAAAGCATCATTCTAGCTGCGATATAGTTAGTGCAGGGCTAAGCGTCACCAGAATGGTCCAGTCAGGACTGTGAGCGGCCGCTGGGTGGCAGGGGGGACTCGGAAAGAACACTTAACCTCCGGCTGGGGCTTCTTGAGGAATTAAAAGAGCAGGTGCTCAGCCCAGGAAGTCAGTGTGCTCATCTGTCCTTAAGCCAGACTGAACACCCAGAGTTTACTGTGAGAGTTTTGGGTATCTACTCGATCAAGTCACCTTTCAAAAACACAGTAACCAGGGCTGTGATTCTCAAACTTTTACGACCCGAGACCCACAGCAAGACACACGTTTTTCTTTGTGACCCCATACACGCGCACGCGCACACACACACACACACACACACGTATACATACAACTGAAACAAAAGTTTCACAGAATAATTTGTTCCTTTACTCTGATATCTTTGTATTCTATTTCATTTTAAGAAAATGCTGGTCAGGACCCACTCAATTTGACTTCGTAATGACCTGAAGTTAAAGACAACAGAGTGTTTCAGTCAACGACTTCAGGAGTAGGATTTGCTCCTTTGTGCTGAGGGATCTTAGCTAAGCTGTGGTCCCTGCACATGGCCTTCTCGGGGAGCATGTGACACTGAGCAAAGTCGGGTGGCAGGAAGTGAGGGGAAGGGGCAGAGACGAGGCACAGAGCAACATGGGTCCCGAGGGCCACACTAGGGCTTGGCTTTTAGTCTGAGGAAGGATTTTGAACAAAGGGAAAAGCATCCGTGACTCAATTTCCATTTTAATATGGTCATTCTGGGGGCAGGAGCAGGGAGGCTTCTAATCTGGGGAGAGGACCAGGGGAGTCGCTGTGGAGGTGTAAGAAGTGGTGAGAACTCGGAAGCCTTAAACCCAACAATCACATGATCCCTTTTACCACCAGTCGTCCTCCCACCATTATCCCTGGCCCCCTGAGGGAATCCTGATAAAGTCCTTACATAAGGAAGGCTGATATTACTTTGTACAAGACCCAAGTGGTGGCTCATTTAGGGCTGAGCCCAAAGGCTTGGGGTACACAGGGAGCCCGTGTTACTGAGCCTGTCAGCTGGGACCGCACGACCTCCTCACCAAGGGGGTGGGGTGGGGCGCAAATTTAAATCTCTCTGATCTTTACCAGACTGAACTCGGTGGCCAAACTGTGGTTTGATGGAATTCGGTCGGGGCTGCTACTCCCTTTGACGCCTCTGCCCATCCTTATCTTTAATCAGCAAGCTTAGAAGGCAGCCAAATGTCTAGGCTGCCTGACAGTGCTCCTGCCTGGGGGACGAGGCTGGTCTGCTGACTCGGACCTTCTCAGCTCCCCTGCCCTGGGAGCTCCTTCCAGATACGGTACAAATAAAGACAACATTAATGTAGAGTCCGGGGTAAGGAGCTCCTCAGTGAGTGGGACAAGAATGTAAGCAGGTACATGCAGAAACTTGCGGCATAAAAGCACTGGTGTACGAGCCAACCCGGAGAAGCAGAGCAAGTTTTCAGTTTGCCAACAAAACCCACTTTAGGATTCTGAGGATGCCACAGCCCGGGTGCACCCGGCACCTACCGCACGTAAAGCCCCGGGCTGCCCGGGAACATGCTGCCGGGATGGCTCACACTGGGACCCTCCCGCAGTGGAAAGGAGACATGGAGACACGGGACACCTCTACCACAAAACCACAGAGGCCCCCAGGCACTGGGCTCCGGTCCTGGTTAGGGTGAGCAAAGACACCTTTTTAGAAGAAGTGATACCTGAGCTAGGCTTTACCAGATAGGAAAAAAAAAAAAAAAGGTTCAACGGTGTTTCCTGGAACTTTCTGACTTCCCAAGAACCCCAGGGGCAGGGTGGGAAGAGGGGCAAAAGGGTCCTGGGCAGCATACCCAGGACAGTTCTGCTCAACTGTTTTGCTATTAGGATTTGGGGCAAGATATCATTTGGGGAACAGGATTCAGCTGCTAAAAAAAATTTTGTACCTACTGCCAGAGGTTTTGGGCTGTCAGTGGAGGTGTTTTGAGGAAAGAAGCAGGGAGTGGTGGGATAAATGAGGATGGGATGAAGGGGAGACAGTGGGAAAGGGAAACTGGCTATGAAGCTACCCTAGCAGTGTGAGCATGAAACAGAAGTGGGCAGATGGGAGGGAAGGTGAGGGACGCAGGAGGCTGAGAACAAAGGTCAGAAGCAGGACGGTGGGGACGGGTGGTGCTGGGAGAGGTCAGAGTGGGATGAGACCTCCCACAGAGCTCTTTTCCCCTCACACGCACCCCCCTCCTGGAAGGACCCCCTGCCTCATAGCTGTTGTCCATCCTTGGGTGGGGGGAAGAGACCCAAAAGAGCCTGGAAAAACAAGCACAATTATAAGAAATTGTGGAGTGGAGTGACGTGGAATGGGCAGCCAGCAGAGGAAACTGAGAAGGAACAGAAAAGTAGGAGGAAAACCAGGCCAGCTGCTGCAGAAGGAATGGTATCAAGATGGCAGATGCTGGGAGAAGACAGGAGAGCCGCGGATGGAGGAAGAACGTGCTGATTCGGGACTGGCCTTGGCCAGACAGTTCAGCAGAGCACCGGAGATGGCAGCTGATTGTCAAAGGGGCACCAGTAGGGTTACGATGACACGGAACGAAGGGCAGTTCTGCCAGCGAGGCAGACGCGGTCCTGGGGTCCCCTGGGCCCAGTGGACTCTTATCCAACCCCCAAAGTCCCCACCTAGAACTCTCTCGGGAATGAAAAGTGACAGTTCACTCCTACGACAGCCAAGGCTTGTAAGATACATTCCTTTAGGGCCAAGTGATCAAACATCTTTTTTTCTACATCAGCTTACTTCTCTCCTGTTTGGAAACTCAGTTATGATGAGGGTTGAGTGGGGAGAAAGATGAAGTTAAAGATGCTATAAAGTGCACCCCTAGGGAATCTGTTCCTATTGGTCCGGCCCTAAGGCCTCCCCAGAGCTGGAAATAGTGTAATGGGACCTTCTAACGAGAGAAGAGACCAGCTCTTTCACACTACTGCTTTCTCCTTGGTGGGGTTCCCATTCCTGAGCTGGATGGGGTCCTATCTCTCTGCTGGGCACAGTGTGTTTTCAAATAAAAGGCTTAAAAGTTCAGATCTATGGCATGACTATGGGAGACCACATTGTAAGACTGTATTTAGTTACATCAGTGAGTAACTAATACAAACTTTTTCTGGGTATAACATTTACAAAAGAAAAAAGTGCTCTCTTGAGGAGAAAAAATTGTGGAATGGTGGGAAAGACACCTCAGGTGGTCCTATTTGTCTCCCCCCCCCCACCCACCTCCCCAAAAGCAAAATTCCGCTGTCACTATAAGGGGCGCTCCTACTCTGTTTCCCCACATCTCCACACCGTGCTAAAGCCTGAAATTACTCTAAAATTAGTGAAAAGGAAGCTATGAAGCAGCTCCTAGTTATTAAAAGAAATAAGACATTTAAACGTTTGCTCTTTTGTCTTTGTTTTTGTGAGAGAGAGAGTACATGAGAGTGAGGGGAAAGGCACAGGGAGAGGAGAGAGAGAATCCCTCAAGCTGGCTCCAGGCTCAGTGCTAAGCCCGATGCAGGCCTCGATCTCACAACCCTGAGATCATGACCTGAGCCAAAATCAAGACTCGGATGCTTGAGGGACAGAGCCACCCAGGCACCCCAACATTTGCTGTTTCTATACGAGATGGAGAAAACAAGAGAGGAGGGCAGCAGGGAGACTGGAGGAGGGATGGGGCAGAAGAGGGGAGGGGGTGGCCTCTGAGGGGCAACGCTGCAGAGAGAAGAGACAAGACTGGGGCCGTGTTGTTTCTCCTTTGCGGGCTGATGGGAGGTGGCCCTTGCCAGCGTCTGCAGGCCCAGCCGGATGGCTGGGTGTGATTCTCGGAGAGGCCTTTTCATTTTCAGCACGGCCCACTAATTCTCAAGGTTCCGGAGCCCTGACCCCACCCTTCTGGGAGCTCTCTACTCTCGAGAAGCATACTAAATAAGCCCAGTGAGCACTCCTTTGCATTTTGCTTTATTTTTTTGGGTCACTTTCATCAAGATCCGACTTTCTGTGGCCGCGTTTTCTGCGGCTCGAGCCCTGCTGACTTTGCCATTTCTCCCACCCCCAGGGATTGTTATTTTTTGGCTGCGTGATGAGAAACCAACTTTGCTGTAACACTACCTCTCTCCCTGATCAGCATCTCCTTTCCCTCAACAGGTAAACAGAGACGGTTGTGGGGAAAATACGTCCACTCGCAGTGGAGTGAAGACTCTGGCAAGGACTTGTGAATGTGAAGAGAAAACCGCATGTGGGCAGAAGGTTCCTGTAAGCGGTGGAGGGGGACTCAAGCGCTCTGTGGGCAAGGAGATGCAAAACTAATGCTTCTTATCCTCTCTGGGCGGGACAGGAAAGAGAGCCCACCTCCCTCCTTTGTGTGACTCAACAAGTGTGCCCTCACACGGCCTCTGCTCCGTCAGTGTAAGTTCTCGCTCCCGTCACAAACAGTGGAAAGCGAATCCATGTTACCACCCAGTAGGAAAATCAGTTTATGTCACAGAATGTATGAGAAATAAGGACAATGACCCTTTGTGTTCCAGGGGGCGGGGTGGAGACTGCCTACAGCTAACGTGAGTAACCCGTCAGTCTCTGAACGGAGAGCTGGACACACACACACAGAAAAATGTTTAGAAGGAATAACACAGAAATGTTAACCACAATTATCTCTGACCAGGTGACTTCTTTGGATCATCTTTAGGTTTTTGGGGTGTTTTGTTTTGCCACTTTTTTTATCTATATATATGTATTACCTTTTTAACTGAGAAAAAGAAAGTTAACTCTGTTTAAAAATCTGTTGAAAGTAGTAATTTCTTCCCTACTATGGGTATTCACCACATTGTCTTTATGCCATCACACTCAATTTAGAACCTAGATTAGTTCTTAAATCTAAGGTGCCTCTGGGACTGAACTTCGCACACAGATGTGCTGGACATCTCTGGAACCCCGGTTGCTAAGTGGAATGGTAAACTGTTGGTGGTATCTAAGCAATAGAATCACTTACCCGAGAGAGGACGGTCTCGCATTTAACACCTTGGGGTTAAACTAGATAGCCTATGGTCTCTTCCAAATATTAGTATTAGTTTCAGGCACAGAATTTAGTGATTCATCAGTTGCATATAACACCCAGTGCTCATCCCAACAAGTGCCCTCCTTAATGCCCATCACCCACTTACCCCATCCCCCCGCCCACCTCCCCTCCAGCAACCCTCAGTTTGTTCCCTACAGTTAAGGGTCTCTTACGGTCTTTCAAAACATTTAAATAATAATATATTAAGAGAGCATTGGTATCTCTAACAAGACAATAAATTGTGACCATGTGACTATGTGTTAGTTCTCTTTGGAACAATAAAATTATACCTTGGTAGGTAGCAAGCAGCTGTTTTGAGGGGCCTTTCTGATGTGAAAGTAACAGAAAGCATTGGTAAGCCTATCACAAAAATGATGTCCCAAACTTGCCACTGAATTTAGAGGGAATTTCAACAATCCATCATCTACTTATTTCACAAAATAAAGTCTCCCAAGTTCTATGCACAAAATATCTTTTGATTTCCTATTTTTCTTAAAAAGCCGTTTATCTATCATCTTTCTATAATTTGCCAATGAACTACAATATCCTAAACTTAAATCAAAAAAGAGAATGTTAAAAAATGAAAAGACCTATAAAAACAACAGCAAGCTTCATAGGAAAATTGTACTGAAAGGCACTTAATTTAGGGTCAAGAAAAAACCAAGGCAATTCAAAGGCTCAAGTGGTTCTGAAACGTCCACAGTAAGAGATTACTCACCCAAACACCCAGCACTGTGTTCCTACGCGTTTGCACTGTGTGTCAGTGAGGTAAGCATAGTACTGCCTGCAAGAACAAACGTGGAATTCATTGAGGGCTTCTGGAAGACCAAGGGGTCGGTACAGAATTAAATCACTTTGACAGAGCAAATATAAAAGATGTTCTGCCTTGTACGTACTCCGGCTGCCTGGTCTACTTCTGGTCAAGGGACTAGGAAGCCGGTGCCTGCTGAAACATTCTTGTAAAAGGTTACAAGCTCGGGCTGGGTTTGGAAGAAGGAGAGCATGGTTTAAAGAGCCAATTATTCGCAAAGGTGGTTTTGATTTGGGGACAGAATGGGTGCTTCAAGTCTCTGCATGGAAGCGATTCCAGAGGGTCACGTACACTGTCAGTAATTGTCTCCTCTGGCACTCTCCAGGACAAAGGCTGCTGATTGTAACCCAGGCAGGACAGACACACATTTCTGGCTCTCAGGAACTGGAATGGGACCCCAGCTGCAGTTCACTGTTCACTGAATACCAATGACTTTAAATGCGACTGATGAGATCAGAAAAAAAAAGAGGCAATGATATGAAGTTGAAAAGCTTAGAGCAACACCGTCCAATAGATATGTAACACAAGCCACAAGTGTAATTTAAAATCTTCTAGCGGTGATGTTGAAGAAGTAAAAAGGAACAGATAATATTCGTTCCAATAACATATGTCATTTAATCCAACATATTGAAAACAGCTATAGTGAAGCATTTTACGTTGTTTTTGCACTAAGTCTACAAAATACGGTGCGTATTTTCCACGTATGGCACATTTTCACACAGACCAGTCACATTTCCAGTGCTCAGCCACCACACGTGCTAAGTGGCTGCTACTTAGGACAGAGACGAGCTTAGACCCTCATAACTACCCCCAAAACTCAATCAATCCCTCCAGAAGTAGCATCTGAAGCAGGAGCTCGTCATCTTTTTGTGGGGTCACAGACTCCTTTGAGGATTTAATGAAACCTATGATAAAGGCACACGAACACACACACACAATTCTGCATTAAGCCTCAGGGGATTCGTGGATACCTGAAGGTCATCCACAAACTATCACCTCACCCTAAAGGCCTGAGGGGAGAATTCTAGTCCTAAAGAATTCAGGTCTACCTAATATGCTTTTACCAGTTTGGCGACTCGACCCTCCGACTGCATCCCTCCCCTTGGACTGCACTTTACGTTACCAGATTCAGAGAATGTTCAGTCAAAAATCTTCTCAAAGCAAGAGAGTCGAATCAAAAGGGAAGAAAACGGAGATGTGGTCTGTATGATTTATCTTGAAGCCTATATGCTCCCTCTCCTTTTAGGGGCCTGGCACTCCCTACATGGAGCGGCTGTGTTAAAAGCCGCTGGAGCACCTCCATCTTTCCAAGTGGCTTGTCACAGCGTCTTCATACAGAGGAAATGCCTCTGGTAGGTACAAAAGCATAGAAAAGTGGCTGATTTTTAAACAAGAAAGAATCACGTAGAAATCCTAGGGTTTAGCAAAAATCTTAAGCTCTCAAAAAAAACCCTCAAAATACTGGACGGCTAGTCTCCAGTTTTTGTTTTGTGATGTTTAACGATATTAAAATTTCATGATCAATCAGATGTGGTTTGTGATTCTGTTTTATAAGAGATTTCTTTTCCTCGCGTACTGACTTTGTTGATTATTCTGAGTTTTACCAAGAAGCTGTGGCTAATCTTTCTCAAATTAAATTAAATTTTAAATGAGAGAAGGAGGTTCCAATGCACTGAGGGAAAATAGCATATTTGCAAGAACACTACTTCAACAGGCCACTGGTCTGTGACACGTCAGAACGCCACCTGCCTACCAACGGCTGGCTACCCATTTGGTTCATAATGACACCAGAGATGGAATTTTAGGCCTTAGCTCCACAGAACTCAGTTGTCTCTTATTTGGCTTGTTCAATCCAGGATCTGGGAGGAAATATATATAGATACAGATACAGATAAACATAGATACATAAATATCTATATAGATATACATTATATATATTATATATCTATGTATCTATGTATGCTTGTTTCCTTTTTGTAATAATTAATGAGGACCAGAAGAGGTGCTGGCTGGAGTAAAGAGGTTTATTTGACCAAGGAGAACATCCACTCTGCTTGTGTGGTTTGCATGCACACTAAAAATGGTGAATTGAGTTATCCCACAGCTTCTGAGAAGCTAACGCCTGTAACTGCTTAGTTTATATCTGAATTGACTGAGTAGCTATCTTTGGTGTTATTCCTGCTCAATGCCGGTGCTCCAACATTAATTGTAAAACCCAAATGCTATTAGCTCTGAGTAGGAAAAATGAAACAGATGAAAGTATGTCTGTCTGATATTCACTGGGATCAGTCTACGTGAGTGGGAGTCTCCAAAGAACACCTCACCTCTGGGGCCCTACCCATATCGGGGCAACAACAGTATGAATAGCCAAGCTTATCTCAGTTGTCCTGGAGGATGACAGGAAGGACAATGTGAAAAGGAAATTAACCGGCTCTAAAAGAGCCATTCTAAAAATAACATCATTTATGACTTCCGATCCACCAGAAAAATGTTTATATTTTTCAATCACCTCATCTTAGAAAGAAGTCAGCATCACCGCTTTTTTTTTTTAATTTAAAGGATGTTAAAGGGGGTAAAAATGGAACAGCAGTGGAGGGTAATAAAAAGGTTTGAAGATAATGGTTTGTGTGGTGTTCTCCATGTGACTGAGGTCTGAGAGCAAAACATTTTTGTCATATTCAGAGGTCTAATCCTTTAATATTTTCATGGAAAATCTGCTAGTTTACGTGACTTTCCTTAAGCTGAGCAGGAGAATACATAGCAGGTTAATGTGCTCAAATGACAGTCAGGCTTGTATAGAATTACCTCACTGTGGGAGCCGTGATGCCACCAATAAAGAGAATTCTACACCAACTTAATGGATGACTGGCTTGGAACACAAAGATATGTTTCAAGAAGAAGGTATTCAACTCAGTTAGCTGAAAAAGAAGGAGGCATTAGTCAACCTGATACTGCATGCTAAGTCATAATAATATATTCCTTGTTATGGACATTCTAAAAAATAATTAGTATGTTCAAAGCATTTTCAGAAAATAGATGGGGTTGTCCAAGTCGCTACCGGAATAGTTGCTATTTTTAAACTAAGTAACAGCCAGTACAATATTGGCACCAACCAACTGGGGGCTAATGGGGGAGGTGCTGGGGTAGGGGAAGGGGTACATGATGGCATTAGCTATCGGTCATGTTTCCTGGGGCGTGGCTGTCACCTGGGTCATACATGTGCTCTGCTGAACAGTCGGGACACAGATACTTTGAGATCAGCAGAAATCATGAAAACCAGTATTTGCCATGGAACACCCCTGCGGTCTTACAGAAATCAGGCCGGGTCTACAAGATGTATGACTGTACGAAAGTGAGCTCTTTAATCACCAAAAGAAGCTTGAGCATGAGAAATGACTGGGAACGCCTGTAACACACGCCTCGGCCAAAGGCAGCTCTTAAGGGTGCGTGTGAAGAGTTGGTTCAAGGTTCCATCTACAGGCTGTGGTCCTTTTCCCTGAGGTTAGCATCCCGGTGCAGCTCATCACAGGAGGCAGCACAGGGGTGGGTTCCCTGCTGAGCCCGCCTCCTGCATTTCCCATCCAGATTAAGCAAGGAGCAGAGATTAGGACAGGTCACTGCTTAGAAAACACATGGACCAGCAGGTTCATTTCAGTGACGTAAAACGTGTGTCTTTTCCCACAGCACTGATTTCAAGGGTATAAAATTAAAACACGGCCCACTAATTAACCCCACACGTGGAAAGCTGGTCACAGCTCAGTGCTCATGCTTGCGGAAGAAGTATGCTGCATGTAATGCTGCCCTTCTGGAAGCACGCCTTACTATCTCTCCTGGACAAATCCACACTCCTCCTTAGTTCGTGGATTAAAGGAAAACCTACACCTTCCTGGATGCTGCTCTCATGAGGCAAAACTGAATCCCCATCCATTTAAACTCCCATCTTTATACATACAGACTTCCCCAAACCACGGTGACTGTTCAACTACTCACATACAGTTCTGTATCCCTAAAGTCCATTTACTGAGATGAGCACTACTATTCTTCACGTGGGGACCAGGACAATTGTCTTAAAGGTGACACATGCTTATTTTTTCTTATGCTGGGAGTATTTTGTGTATGTGTCCAAAATATAATTTCTGATGATTCCAAAAGACTCTTCAGGCAAAAGCTAGTCCCCCAGAGTTGTGAAATAATTAACCTGGGGCCAGGAGGAGCCACACAAAAGGCTATCTCTAGAAAACAGAGACATCTGGTAATCCTTTTCCAAGACCCTTGGCTGTCTGAATCACTTCAATTACCTAGTGGGCCGCGTGGGAGGAGACCTTCCCTCCACTGACGGCATCTTCCTGGAGGACCAGGGTTCCCCAAAGGGCTCCAGTGCCCCCACAGGCCCCTGGTGGTAGACGGCTTCTTTACTTAGCTCTCTACAAATTACGCAGAGTAGTAACAGCTGAGGCACAATTTTAAAAATCAAACATTAAATTTGGAACGTAAGAGAAAGCCTTTGCATTTGCTCCTTTGGTCCTGAAAACGATCACTCTGAAAAGCTATCCAATGCCTAACTCCTTGGGTGACAGATGCTGACCAAAAGCTTCTTTCGGGGAATTTTAAGGTGTTTCTAATTTGCAATTCAAAGAAAGATACTTGAAAATGTCTTCCCCAGGAAGCAAGACCTTAGGCGTGATAACACTGTTCTGTTTAATTATTCTATATGTCAGCTGCAGGATCTTCTATCTTCCGAACCAGCCAGCGGCTAAGCAGTGTCAACTAGCGTTAACTCTAAATTCCTGGATGGCTCTTATTTTGCTTTTGGTTTTGTTTGGTTTTGCTTCCCCCTGCCCCGAGTTCTGGGCATCTGCAAAAATACCTGCCAGATGATCATGAAAAGGTATATTCCAGCCACTCTCTGAAATGAAGATTTGGGGTCAAACCATCGAACGTAGGTCCAACTAGCAGGAGTGAACTGGAGCACGGCTCTTTTGATTTTCCCGGTGGTGGTGTGGATGTCTCTGTAAGAAGAGAACGGCCCCGGTGAAAATCCGAAGAGATAAGGAAAGGGAAGAAGAAAAACAAAAAGACAAGGAAAAAAAAAGATAACCTGCACTGACAATTTTGCAACACATGCTCAGAAGAAAAAGATTCCTTTCTAGTCGAACCGTCTCTCCAACAATGATCTCTCTATCCATAGGCAGCGTGGAGAGCTGTATACTTGATGGGGACTTTCAGTGATGACAAGCACGGGGCAGAGGTCAGGTCACGGCAGAGCCAGGAGAGGCCTTCACTTGTGAACAACCACCTGGAACCAGGCCAGGGAGAACGAGGGCGCCGGCAAGGATATGACCCCACCCGCTGTGCGCCTCCCAAGTCAGGGCATTTCAGTGAAACAGAGGACGTGCTCCATATTCTGAGGTCACCCACACCCTTTCTTCATCCCATTTGTTCCCAAGGTAAGTGAACAGTTGGGGATGACAAACAGTGATTTTTAACCTTCCTTAGTTTTAATCCTAGAAATCACTCAAATACTTCATACTCCCGTGACAAAACAGGTCAGGCCTTTTATATTTGTGGGGGAAGAGGTGAGGGTTTGTTCCTTCGTTCATTTACCTAACCCATCAACAAGCATGTATTGAGAAAATCTTGCAGCAAGATTTGAGGGACAAGAGCAACAACAAAAAAATAGAGTTTATCCAAAAATAAACAAAAATTATGAAGGAACTGTATTTACAAAAAAAAAGCCAACTATATGGAAAGAGGAAGAGGAATATGGGAAATAAAGAGAGTGACACAGTGGGGTCAAGTACTGGAATGCTTACTACAGATCTTCCTCAATTTATGAAGGGGTTCTGTCCTGACAGACCCATCATAACATGGAAATATCATAAGATGAAAATGCATTTAATACACCTAGCCCACCAAACATCATAGTTCAGTCCAGCCCACCTTAAACTCGCTCTGAACACTTAACATTTGTCTATGGGGGCTGGGCAAAATCTTCTAACGAAAAGCCTCCTTGATAATAGCATGTTGAGTATCTCATGTAACTTAAGGAAAACTGTACTGAGAGTGAAAAACAACGGCTGTCTGGGTGCAGAATGGTTGTGAGTATAATGGCTGTTTACCCTCACGATCACCTGGCTGACGGGGAGCTGCGCGGCCACTGCCCAGCATCGCAAGAGAGGGTCCTACGGGCATCCCTAGCCCGAGAAAAGATCCAAATTCAAAACTCAAAGTATGATTTCTACTGAATGTGTATCACTTTCACACTATTGTTAAGCCAAAAAATCATGGAGTCAAACCATCACTGTAAGTCAGGATTGTCTGTAAAGAGGTTAATTCAACTTTATGTTCATTTATATATTTGACGTTAACATAAAAAATATACCAGTGGCATTTCTGCTTATTAGTCGGGCTTGTGTTTTGGTAAATTGACAAAATGACTCTCAAGTTGAAACTAAAGCATAAGTGTATGAAAATGGGGAAGCGTTACGGCAATGTGTAAAGAGCCAGGCAGCCTGACATAAATTCACACTCAGGCGCTTGCTACCTGTGTGTCCTTAGACAAAGTACTAAACCTAGTTCTCACTGTCACCATCCCTAGAAGGAAGAAAAAAGTAGTGTCAATCCCTAGGATTGAGGTCAGGCTCAAAGGAGATACTGCTTATCAAGCTTGCTTACAACATCTCTCACAGCTACAGTTTTTGTTCCGTAATATACGGTCTTAACTATATTAAAAAGTATGCTTTCAAGCCAGTACCCAAAGAAAGGATTACTTAAAAAGGAATGGGGAACACGGTTGACTCAATTGCAAAAACACTGTGAAATCCCTCCTTCACACCATATACCAAATTAAGTTTGAGAAAGATTAAATAAGTTACTCATAATAAAAAACCAAACCCTTAAGAACTGGGAGAAAATACAGGTCAACATTTACCTAAACAAAAAGACTAAAATCTTTTGAAGTTTAAATAGAGTACCTACCATGAAGAAAATTAAAGCTGGATGACAAAATGGAAAATAAAGTCACATTTATGAGAGTGTTAATATCCTTAACCTATCAAAAGCACTAATAAAAAGAGGGAAAACCTAACAGACATGGCCGAGAAATTCAGTATCACACGATTCTATGTGTGATAACATTGAAAAAGGATTAAGGGTAAAATTCAAAGGAACAGTGAAATGGACACATACATACATTAGCGAACATGGGTGAAAATATAAATGGGTGTAAATAAATTCATTTACAGAAAAAAATTTACACAAAGATTATGTGTAAAGAATGTTCACTCTAGCTTTCTTCATAAAACTGAAAACTTCGAAACAACTAAATGACCACAAAAGGGAACTGGTTAAATACCTCATGATTTATTTATATGTTGGGATATGAAGAAGCCCTTAAAATCATGGTCTAGGAGACTATTTAATGATGTGGGAAAATGCTCCTGTTTTGTTTGATAAATAAATGAAGGTGTAAACACAATAAAAACAACTACTTTCATGATCATTACTGCTGTTCTTTCCCTCCCGGCCAATGGCACAGTTCCTGTGACCGTCAAACTGAGGAGTGAGTGAGTTTAGGAGAGCACGATGAGGAATGATGGAGGTGGGCGCTGTCCCCCATGGTGGCATAGAGGAGGGATGTGTGACTTGAATCAGAGAGTCAGAGATAACTACCTGGAAAGGTATCAAGGGAGCTGAGGCAGGAAAGGAGAGGACCTGTCACCCTGGGGACACGGGTCAAACCCAGGTGCAGAGGAGCACGTGGCATGGGCTCAAAGCCTTGGGTGCCCCAGAGGGTGTGGAGGAAAGGACCGGACCTGCCCAGCCCCCTCTGTGCACTTTGTCCTAAAGACCACGAGAAGCCATCACAGGAGAATGACATGATGTATCTGACATCCCTAAAAAGATTGCTTGGAGGGGGTAACCGGGGAAGAGGGGACTACCTAATCCAGTGACGGCAGGGTGAATGTAGACTGAGGCATAAGCATAAAAATAAAATGGATGTGAGAAAATCACAAATGATTTAGCATTTTCTGGAGGAATGCCTGAAATTAGGTCTATAATCGCTCGTGAGTTTCAATTACTACCATGTAATTTACTTCTCATCCTCTAAGACCACACCAAAGTTGCACGCTACTAACACAGTGAAGGACGCACTGTGAAACACGGTGACTCATGTGCAGGAAGAGGGCCACTCACTTGAAGCTGGCCCAGTGGTAGGTCCTCATCTCCAGGAAGCGGCAAACGACCATGCCCAGCCAGATGCCGCCGCCATTGCACAGCAGGATGTCCAAGATGACCTGATCCCACCAGCACTCGGCGAAATTGGGCAGCAGGTGCATGAAGAAAAGCTGAGGAAACAAGAGACCATGGTTTTAAAAACAACGCCACAGAAAGATGGATTTCCTTGGAATAATATATTGTTAGGAAGAGTTGTTGACGAAAAAAAAAAAAGGAAGAGTTGTTGACGTGTCAGGTTCTCCTAATGTATGAACAGAATAAATAAAAACAAGGTCTGTAATCAGGTTTGCTTTTTATGCTGTGGACGATTTACAAATATTATGAATCCAAACAGTTGTTGTTGTTGTTGTTTTTAACATAGGGCTTTAAAGAAATGATAACCGCTCCTGAAAAATACTAAGGATGAACGACCTTGGCTAAAGGTAACAAGACACGGATCTAGAAGGGGAGAAGGAGAAAAGTCTTCGTACCTGCCAACAGAGAGCTGGCATAGTCCTAAAATTAGCAGCTTGAGAGTTCAAGCTGCGCATTTTAGAAATATTCCATAGATATTTAGGTAAAACAGCAAGGAAACTGCAAAAGTAGAAAAGTTAGGTTTTGATGACATGTTTTAGGAAACCAGGAAACCTTTCGATAACCAATCTGCAATCATCTTATTAAGTGCTTATGATGTATAAGCGGTTGAGGCAAAACAGTCAAGGTTTTTGATCTCAAGGGCAGGAGTCAGACGTTTATCCAGAACCACAAAATCAGGTAGGCTGTGGCAAATGTTTCCATGGCGACAAAAACGGAGCACGGTGGGACAAAAGAGAGATTCGTGCTGACAGATGGCAACTGGAGCACGACATACTGGACTGGGACTGGTAAGGACAGGAATGACAGGTTTCACGAGACGGGGATGAAGACAGAGGACATTCTGTGGATGAAGGGAGGAAAGGGGACAGAAATCTCCTATGGAAATAGTTTTGTCCAAAACAGTCGGTCAGCTGTGTCCAGAGCAGCGTGCCCTGCTGCGTACAGGCCCATTTTAAGAAGGTCTGAAATGACAAAGACAGTGCCTGGGAGTTCTCTGGAAAGAGGCCACCCCGTAACTGCAAACCTCTGAAGTAATGTAATCAATACTATGAAATACAACTGTTCATGAAAGCATTTCAGAAACTGCAAAATAATGCAAATATCCGAGGAGTTTGCCTGCTTAGCGTGCCGGCCGCCGAGGAGACAGAGCACAGCTGCCCCATGGGCGAAGGCAGGTGGCTGCCTTCCTCTCCGAGGCGAGCCACGCACAGCCCCTGAAGTGTATCCCCAGGTTCCCAGCCATGAGATGGGGCGCTAACTGTGGCCTTTAGACAGGGAAGAGAGACACGTCAACAGAGTCAATGACACGTATTTGCTGACACGACACTATGCAGAGCAGTGGGATGTGGAGGACGGGTTTCGGCCTCCAGAGCTTTCCTGGACAGTACCAGATACCGGGGGTGAGACGGGCCATCCAGATGAATGCCTGGAACTCAGGAAGGGGGACACGTCAAACAGCAGGAACGAGGGCTGCCCATCCACAGCAGAGCACATCTGGAACCCAATCCGGGCTCACCTCACGAAGCAAGGTGCTGGGCCCTGGTCCCCTCGTCTGTCCAGACCTGAGCGGGAGGAGCTAGACAGGGCTGGATTCACTCATTCGCTCACTAGGAATCTGGGAAGCACGTGCCACTTGCAAGGCACAGTATCCGGGACTACACAGAGAGGGGCCCTGCCCTCTCGAGGCCTAACCCTTGGCAGCAAAGAGACACTGTAAGCATCTAAACTGTGATGAGCGTTTCAAAGGAGAAGGGCCAGGTACTCCATTTCCAGGCGTACAAACATGCAGCACAGCCAGGGCAGGGAGCAGGGAAAGGAGCGAAGAGTCTGCAGGTGGGCTCTGGGACAGGAAAAGACATGGAATCTTGGACACGAAGGCAAAGATGGCTAGAGTGCACACCGCAGGTGGGGAGGGTCTCAAGCAGGTAGGGGAGGTGGGCTGTGGCCGGTTAATATCGGGCCTCTTGCAGGCTGGTCTGGAGGTTTGGATTTTGTCATAAGAGCAATGGACACACATTAAAGAGTTTTCAGTTGGAGAAGAATGTAACCTGACCGAGAAGTGAAAATGATTCCTTTGGGAAGAGACGGTGAAGGGAGGAGGTGAGTGGTTCAGCCAGGAGAGGACAGGAGGTTAGATACACATGGAGCAGCGGCGTGAAAGACTTGGACGGAGCCACGCTGCTTACAGGAGGCGAGAGGATGCTGAGGAGCAGGGAAGCAGGCACGGAGCCATGTGTAGTGTGAGGGGAGAGAAGGAGGCGGGCGGAGAAAGGCCCAGGGCCTGGCCACGGTCCCACAGCAGCGAGGTTAGGAAGATGCCTGGAATTCCAAGGGGAACGTGCTGGGAGAGCAGGAGTGTGCGCTGCACACCTGGAACCAAGCACAGCTGGAGTGCGATCTGGCTCACCTCATGAAGCAAGGCTCTGGTTCCTTCATCTGTCCGCTGGGGATGTACACAGCCTTTTCGGTTTATGGTGAGGACTTAGGACAATACATTTACAGTGTTGGGTACTGCTGTGGGTTGAACTGTGTTCCCCTCAAAATCCACACGTTGAACCCCTAACCTCCAATACCTCATGACACGGAAAGAGAGTTGCTGCAGGTGTCATTAGTACAGATGAGGTCATCTCGAAATAGGGTGGGCCTCTAATCCGGTGTGACTGGTGTCCTTACAAAAAGAATGCCACGTGAATGCATGCAGGGAAAACCCCACTCGAAGGTGGACGCAGAGATTGGGGTGATGCATCTAACAAGTCAAGAAACACCAAAGATGGCCAGCAAGCCATAAGAAGCTGAGAAGCCTGCACCAGATTTCCCTCACAGCCGTCAAAGGACACCAATCCTGCCAATGCCTTGAACTCAGACTCCCAGCCTCGGAGGCTGTCAGAGGCACATTAACAGAAGCTAGATGTGACTGGCACGCTTCCCTAACTTAGGGTCAAGACAACAGTTGGCATCAAGAAATATACTGTACACCTGGGGCACCTGGATGGCTCAGTTGTTAAGCGTCTGCTTTCAGCTCAGGTCATGATCCCAGTTCTGGGATAGAGCCTCGCATCGCATCCTGCTCAGCGGGAAGCCTGCTTCTCCCTCTCCCACTCCCACTGCTTGTGTTCCCTCTCTCGCTGCCTCTCTGTCAAATAAATAAATAAAATCTTTAAAAAAAAAAAGAAAAGAAAAGAAAAGAAATATACTGTACACGTGGCCAAATTTTGTTCCCTGGGAGTGATTAAGAATAATATCATAACTGGGGGCGCCTGGTGGCACAGTCGTTAAGCGTCTGCCTTCGGCTCAGGGTGTGATCCCGGCGTATGGGATCGAGCCCCACATCAGGCTCCTCCGCTATGAGCCTGCTTCTTCTTCTCCTACTCCCCCTGCTTGTGTTTCCTCTCTCGCTGGCTGTCTATATCTTGTCAAATAAATAAATAAAATCTTTAAAAAAAATATATCATAACTGAATGATAAATGAGTAAGTCCCCCAAATTTCATTTTCCTAATAATTTTTCAAGACTATCTCTCTTTCAGGAGCACCCAGGTGGCTCAGTCAGTTAAACACCTGGTTTGACTCAGGTCATGATCTCGGGGTTCTGGGATCAAGTCCTGCATCAGGCTCCCTGCTCAGCGGGGAGCCTGCTTCTCCCACTCCCTCTGCCTGCCTCTCCTCCTGCTTGTGCTCTCTATGTCAAACAAATAAATAAAAATCTTAAAAAAAAAAACAAAAAAGACTATCTCTTTCATTCATTTAATGAGACAAACTTGACTATGAGGTATTAGAGCTATCGGGAATCCATTTTTCAGCTACAAAATACCCTTGAGGCTCCTATAATTCCGAAACACCACGGTTCTATTTATCTCAGACTGGCAACTAGCTGGTGGGTAACCTACCTACTTACTTCTAAACACATCTCCTCATTACCTTGTATTTGTCTCACTGGGGATTTTACTTCATTCTTTTTGCTTCATTTCATTTGTTTCTCTTTAAGACTTGTGAGACAAGAGACACATTTTAAGTTAATAAGGAATTTGCGCCCCGCCTCCCACCAAAGACATAAAATATTCCTAAGGGGTAGTTTAAACACAGCTTGCACCACAGAGGCAAAGAATGGATTAACTGCCTGTGAATGGACAGACTACCTTCCTCCTACATGTAAACTAACTGATCACAGCCCCTTCTTACCTCGGTTAGCTCCCAGGTAATACTGATTGTCCAGCAGAGACCATAACTACGGATCAACAAGGCCTTCATGGCCCAGCCCCAGAAGTGACCAAACGCAAATATATCAAAATGGCTGATAATCCTCTCCCAGGTGATTACGTGGCAGTTGACAGCATATTCCTATTCAAAATAAAAAGGGAAATAATTAATGGACACTCTCAAAATCAACTTTCTTCCAGGATCCTGACAATAAATGAAAAGAACTAATATAACCTTGGTCAAACCTGTCCTGCCCCCCTACCCCCAAAAGCTTTAATAACTGAACACCCTTTAGGAAAAATGGACAAATATTTAAGTTTATGAATCAGAACTGCTTTGCTCTGATTGCAGAAGTCTGACTAAAATGGGAAGCAAAATAATTTTACAAAGGCTTATTAGCCTGTCTTAAAGAAGTGGAATCACACAGCCCATGTCACCTGACCGTAGGGTAACTATGTTAAAGCCAGTGGTAAGAACATAAGTAGAATCCCAAATAATAAAGAGTAAGTAGAATCCCAAAAGGTTTGGAAATTTAAGAACACATCTAAATATCACAGCGTAAATAAGGAATCAGAATAGAAATGCAAAATACAGGGGCGCTTGGGTGGCTCAGTCGTTAAGCATCTGCCTTTGGCTCAGGTTATGATCTCAGAGTCCCGGCATTGAGCCCTGAGTTGCACTCCCTGCTCAGAGGGAAGCCTACTTCTCCCTCTCCAGCTCCCCCTGTTTGTGTCCCTCTCTGTCTCTCTTGTCAAATAAATAAATAAAATCTTAAAAAAAAAAAAAAAAAAAAAAAAAAGAAATGTAAAATATATTCAGTACTAAATGGTAATAAAAATACTATGTATCAGGGGTGCCTGGGCGGCGCAGTCGTTAAGCGTCTGCCTTCGGCTCAGGGCGTGATCCCAGGGTCCTGAGATCGAGCCCCACATCAGGCTCCTCTGCTGGAAGCCTGCTTCTTCCTCTCCCACTCCCCCTGCTTGTGTTCCCTCTCTCGCTGGCTGTCTCTCTCTCTGTCAAATAAATAAATAAAATCTTTAAAAAAAAATACTATGTATCAGAACGATGAGATGAAGCTACGAACTCAGAGGAAAACCTAAAGCCTTAAATATTTATGTCAGAAAAGAGGAAAAGCTGAAGCATCCAATTTCAGAAATTAAAGGAAACAGAATAAACCTCCCCACCTCCAAATGTTATCACAGGCTACATAATTTAAGTATTTAAAAATGACAAAGCTGGGCATCTGGGTGGCTCAGTTAAGTGTCTGCCTTTGGCTCAGGTCATGATCCCAGGGTCCTGGGATTGAGCCCCACATTGGGCTCCTTGCTCAGCAGGGAGCCTGCCTCTCCCTCTGCTACTGCCCCTTGCTTGTGCTTTCTCTCTCTCTCTCTCTCTCTCAAATGAATACATAAATAAATAATAAAAATGGCAAAGCTTTTAAGACTTTTGGTTTTGTTTCTAATATCTTTTTGTTTTTAATATGACATATTTCAAGGAAATTTTAAATCAACATCCTTATATTTCTGTATTTATTAGGAAAGTAATCATCATATGACAACGTAACATTTCTCAGGGACCTCCACACGTGACATTCTGTCTTCCCAAAATTAATCTGATAGGATGGAGTAAGATTTGGAAAACAACCACCTATTATCAGCCAGTTGAAAGAATTCCTGTAAATATTAATATTTTCAAATTCTAGAAATGACGCCTGCTAAGGGAGCAAAAGAGCAAGTTGGAACTCCTCTGTCTCTTCCAAAACCCACCACCATCAGATTTCTGAAGCCTTTCTCAGATCCACCCAGTACATTTTGATTTGCAAAGCTGAAAGGACATTTTAAAAAACTGTTATTTTTTCAGAAACATTGTGATGTGAATTATGCTGTGTAAGTGGGAAATGGGGAGAAAAGAGAATATTCTAAAAAGAGAATAAGAAAAGAGAATAGAGAGAAGTCAAGACAAGACTTAGAACAAACAACAAACTGCTCTATAGAAAGAGGAAAATTCTCACCCAGAGTCTGGAACATGGGCCTGTCACAGACATCAAAGACCAATGGAGAGAGATGCCATGTCTGGTTATGGAAGAGCCGCAAGGCCCCGTCAGCCCCAGATTCCTTGACCACCCTATCCTCTTATTGACGCTGGACACACTGCACAGGGTGAGGAGAGAGGGCTGAATTCTGTTTTCAGAAGGCTGCTCTTCAAGTCATTGTGGGCTAACTCTGGGGGCCCTTGATCCTCCCTGAGAATATTTCTGGGCTTCAATGCATGCAAAGTCTCTTCGACAGTCATAAAGAGCCAAGTGTAACTCTTAGCGTTATAATTATTAATGCACAGACTCGCCAATGATCACATCAGGAAGATCTCAAGGTCCTGGCCATAGGAGGGACACGGGACACTGCAGTTTAATGCTGCTAGGGAGCTGGGTGCAGACACAACTCTGGGGCAGCAGGGGGAGGAGGCATTAAATGAGGGCATCTCCGAGCCAGGGGGGCAAGGAGGGGAAGGTGTGTGCATGAGTGCACAGGAGGTGAAGACAAATTGTGGCCACCTCCCAAATGGCTGCAGGGCTGATCCTGGTGGCTCCACCCTCTTCCTCGCTTGCCCAACACTTAACCAAATCCAAGTCCTATTCATTCTGCAGGTCATTTTACTTTGTGATATAACCCCTTTTGCTCAAAACCCCAAGAAAATGGGGGGGGGGATAGCATACCTGGAATACCTTTCTCCCAATCTGTTTCATAAGGCTCCTGTGAGTGTCAAAGCACTGCCATTATTATAACTATGTACTTAAGGCAGAGTCCAAAGGAAAAGGATAGGTCCCAAAGTCAGAGGGATCTTACCAGCTTTGTGCTTTGAATGAGATACTTATCCATTTTAAATTTCCATTTCCTCCTGATAAAATGAGGGCTATTAATGCATGTGTATGCATGTGTGAAGCTTATATAGAATTTATGTAAGTGCTGGCAGAACAGACAACCCACAGTCAGTAGCTGCCCCACCCTCACCATGCCCACCGCTATCATTATCATCATCAGGAGAAGCGCCAAGGCGCCGCACGCCACTCTGTTGCCTAAAGTACGAAACCCCCGGACAGACTTTTCTTCCTGAGACTTTTAAATAATTTTTGGCATTCTTATTTCTGCCTTTATAAAAGTTAAAATGTTGAAACACCATTCAAGAAGGGTCTGACCAGTCTCAACTCCAGTAGAATGATCACTTCTTGTATCTTTTATTAAGTCCCCCTGTATTGTTTTTTTCTTTTTTAAAGATTTTATTTATTTATTTTGAGAGAGAGAGAAGGAGAGAGTGAGCGAGAACACGAGCAGGGGGAGGGGCAGAGAGAGAGAGGGAGAAGCAGACTCCCCACAGAGGAGGGAGCCCAATGCGGGG
The DNA here is from genome assembly GCF_017311325.1 of Ursus maritimus. NCBI lineage: Eukaryota > Metazoa > Chordata > Mammalia > Carnivora > Ursidae > Ursus > Ursus maritimus. Next base: position 41,795,093 of record NW_024427107.1, on the reverse strand, counting down.
CTCGATCCCAGACCCTGGGATCACGACCTGAGCCAAAGGCAGACGCTCAACCGGCTGAGCCACCCAGGCGCCCCTTGTATTGTTTCTTACACCAGACCCTGCCTGTGGCCCAGATGCCTGCTCTCCTTTTCTGAGCATTACCAGGTTCTTCCTTCAGTCTGTACCAAATGTAAGGTATTATTTAAAAAAATTTTTAAAAAAAGGAAAGAAACAGCATTAGAGTATAAAATAGTCTCTTCCCTAAAAGCTGGAGCAGGGAGAAGTTTTACCCAAGAATAAAATTATTTTTGTGGGTTAAGAAAAATAATGAACAAAATGGCCTGGATCATTCACACCGGCCCCTCATGGCTTCGGGGCCAGAGTGTGGAGCAGACGTGTTGAGGGTCACACTGCTACAGCAGCCACCACCACCACCACCGAGGACCTGCTGTGTGCAAGGCACCATGTGGAGGCTTCAGAGATAAGGTTACTTTGTTTAGTTCACAATAAAACTCCCCAAAGAAGTACTATTATTTCACTTTACAAAGAAAGGAACAGGCTAGCTAACAAGTACATTGCCAAGGTCTTACAGCTAACAAGGGACAGAGGCAGAATTCACACCCAAGGTTGTCACACTCTTCCCACCATCCCCCTTTGCTCCAAGAAGGGGTATCATTTCCCTGGACTGTAATCACTCCGGAAACCGCACACCTCACCTTCCCAGAGACCCGACTTTTACATTATCTACACGGGAAGTACGCAGAAGTAACAATTTAGGAAGTGAAGCCGACTATCTCTTATACCCAAGAGCCTACCGATTTCTCTGAGAGACCACTGACAAGTACATACCATGACGTCTGCTTCCCTTGTGGCGTATCGAAGATTTGGATCCAGCCAGTACATGATGGATTTAACCTGATCGAAGTTCAGGAAGAGGAGGAATACCAGGAACAGGAAGTAGAGCACACTGAGTCCTGAGGGAAACGAGAAATGTGGGGGTCAGATGCAAACACACGTCAGGCACTGGTCTTGCATGGTAGTGTGTCGAGATCCCTGTGACAGCCTGGCAGCTCCTTTGACGAGCAAGTCTGATACACAGTCCTAACTCTCACTGACGGGGTTGGTAATACTGAGACAATGATGCTCGAGCTGAGTCTTGAAAGACCAGCAACATTCAGGTAGAGAAGAGGCATCCACGTAAGCCCGCGGCATTGGAAGCCAGCCTGCGGCTGGGCCACCAGCAAAAATGGGAAGGGAGCATGTGGCCCTGAAGTGCAAGGGCTTGAGGTCCGAGGCAACAATCTCAGATTTTACCTTAAGTGAAACAAGGAGCACGTGACAGGCTTTAAATGGGGAAATAGGATGATATGGGTACCGCTTTGCAAAGCAGACTCTGGCTGCTGTGTGGAGAGTGGAGGGAGGTAGGCAAGCCGGGTATGAACAGTCCATTCGGGGGCCACATCAGCAGAGACAGGTGTGAAGGGCCGAGAGGTGGCCTAGGGACACACATCCACGTCTTACACCCCATGTCAGCCCTTGTGGGCCTTATGTTCCTGGGCATCATACCATAATCTGTATCCTAATAATTACCCCATGTCATTTAAAAATAAAGTTAATCATCTGCTTTTAAAAGAGCAAAAGCCTTTTAGAAAGATTTGGAAACCAACCACTAGTGGCTCTATCACTTCTCTTTCTCTCGAACCTGCTAGACTTAAAACATTTGTGGAGGACACCTAGACACTGTGATACAAATGACCTTGGATCACAGCACTCCGTGTGAACTTGGCTCAGCGCTAATCTCCCACGAACTGTTCCAGAGGAGACAACGTCCATGGCTGGAATGAAATCCCCTGGAACATTCACAGCTCCAGGCCTTCCAAAAGGAGCTCTCTCTGTCCTCAGGGAGCTCAGGGGACCCGATCACAGCATGGCTGACCTGTTGTGCACCCCAGAGCCACATACTTTGTCAGCATAAGGACTTCCTCACGTTTATTACCAGCTGCTTTTATAAATTTTCATCTCACATGCCTCCCACTACACTTTTTTATTATAATCCTTTCAAAATAATTATTTTAAGACAACAGAAACTACCTGTGTGGAGCAGGGCTTCTTAAACTGGAATTCATGGTTGAGCTTCAAAGTCCATGAAGCCCCAGATGTAATACGCACAAATGTGTGTGTGTGTGTGTGTGTGTGTGTGCGTGCGCGTGCTGAGAAAGGGTTAGTTCTCATCAGATTATCAAAGGGCTTCATGATCCCAAAAAGATCTCAGGTAAGAAATAAACTAATTACCTATCATGGATCATTTGAAATAGGAAAAACTCAAATGTAGCCAACCAGCTGAAAATAACTCCTAATTTCATGCAGCAACATTAAGTCCATGAGATGTAAGTATGATGCAAACAGGACAATCTATTTACAAATGGAAATGAATCATGTCACTTTTCTGTGAAAAATCCTCCTGGGACTTCCCACTGCCCTTCCGGTCTGTGCCCTCTACTGGCCCACAAGCCCTGTAGGGTTCTGTCCCTGCCCGACTCTGGCCTCTCTCTTATTACTCCCCTAGGGCCTGCTCTGCTCTGCCACACTGGCCTGCAACACACCATGCTCTTTCTGGCTAGGGACCATTTTAGTAGCCTTTCCCTTTGCCTGCTTCCGGTGACCCCAATGCTTGCCAGCTCCTACTCTGCACACGTTTCCGTGAAGCATCCTTCCTTGCACGTGCACGTGAAAGCAGTCACTCGGTCACTATCAGCCCGCATGGCTTTAATTAACTTCAAAACACTTGGAGGCATCTGATATTTTTCGATTATTGATTTATTTAATTGTTTGCAAAAGCTGTCCTCCCTCCCGAGGGGAGCCTCCTGTCTGTCTGGCCCTCCCCTGCGGCCTCGGGGCCAGCGCGGCTCTCCACACAAAGGCGCTCAGTGAACTCCTGCAAAAGGAAGGACGCCACTCCATTCGAAGGGATTGACCTATGATCTCTGAAGGCTGAGGAGAAAAACAGGGTCCGTTTCATAACGTTACATTTTATGAACCTAAAATAATTTGCTTGCTGTCGTATTTAGGCAGGACAAAGCCAAGAGCCAACATTTGAAAGATGCATTTTAAGTCCATTCAGGGGATTTGAAACTATCCGTGGACTCGAAATCAAGTAAAAACAGGACATCCAATATTTATAGAGATGCTTATCACTAACCCTTATTTCAAATCTGGGCTCTCTGTTTAAAGACTTCACCCTTTCCAGGATCTTTCCTATTCACAACACTCAAGAGACTGCTGGGTTTTCAGTCCCTTCTGGATGCTGACAAGACAAACGTGCTCACAGCACCCATGAAAAGCAACAGAAAGATGCATCAAGAAAAACAAGCCACAACCCCTTCTGTCAGATCCCGGGTACATTAAGAAACAATATCATACACAGGGGGCGAGCGGAGTTGGAACAGTTCACACATATGAGAAGCTAAAGTTATCACCAATATATTTGTTTTGTGTCAAAGAATCTTCATAAAAATTTATATTAGGAAAACCAAAAGGTAAAAGGCTATAAAATTTACTGTAAAACTGCTATATTGATATACAGAAAATGGATTTTAAGTACAATATATTTCTAAATCCACTAATGGATAACTCACCAAAAACCATTCTCCATAAGGCCGGATGAGGTCGAGTAAAGGGGCCTGCAGATAGAAAATGTAAGGTTAGAACAAACTGGTTCCAAACAAAAACTAAAAGCAAAGTGCTGATCTCTCTACAGAGATTTAAAAAAAAAAAAACAACTCTCTACGGTCAAAATGTTTTTCTACATAAATATTTTGAGGTCAAGTGTAGGTTGAAATGTTTTATTCACACTGTAGCAACTGTCACCACAACGGTAACAGGTACCAGTCTCCACAACAGACATTTGTTTTCAAAGCTTTGTCTTTAGAACTCAGACCCTAATTTCCCATGCAAACAATGTTACAACACTGAGCGGTTACCAGGCCAGCCTGAAGCGTTTTTAACAAGTGCAGTCTCTGAGCCCAGCCACGGGGGGGAGAAAGAGAGACAGACAGACATGGCCAGGTCTCCGAGCCCAGCCACGGGGTGTGTGTGTGTGTGTGTGTGAGAGAGAGAGAGAGAGAGAGAGAGAGAGAGAGAGAGAAAGAGAGACAGACAGACATGGCCAGGTCTCCGAGCCCAGCCACGGGGTGTGTGTGTGTGTGTGTGTGAGAGAGAGAGAGAGAGACAGACAGACAGACAGACATGGCCGGGTCTCCGAGCCCAGCCACGGTATGTGTGTGTGTGTGTGTGTGTGTGTGTGTGTGAGAGAGAGAGAGAGAGAGAGAGACAGACAGACAGACAGACATGGCCGGGCAGGCGCTCTGGAAATTAAACAAGAGAAACACTGCTTTGAGAACACGAGGTGGGGTATGAAACTGAAAATAAATCCTTTGAGCACCAGAACGTGCTAGTGCAGCGGCTTTTGATCATGAACTGTGGTAACAAAATACCTCTGACATGGCAACCCAGATCAGACACACAGATGCAGCTTCTGCACCATGAAAACACGCTTCCCAGGACGAAACTTACTCTGACTACAAGGGATCCACCAATACTTTTCTCTTCTTGTTTCTTTCTTTGGGGGGAAAAAAAAAAGAAGTAGAAGCAAGCAAGCCGGGCCTTGATCTACTAGACTGACTGACCATCAAGGGAAGGGTTACAGTTCATGAATACTGAACACTGCTCTCGTGGGCACTCGACCTATTTGGGGCTGCCCGCCCTGTGGAACAGCCTACCTACGTACTGCTGGAGGACTTCCAACATCAGAATCCCACATCTCCAGGGAAGATGCCAGAGCTGGCTGCCCAGCCCCCTTCCTAACTCGGGCTTAGTTCTTCAATTGCACCTGTGCCAGACTTGATCTCACAAGCTGGTGACACAGACCTAAGTATGCAGAGCTCTCCTCCACCTCTCCCTCTCCCTCCGCCTGGATCAGCATGGACAGTAGGGGGGAGGTGGCACTAGTGATCAGGGCAGTTCCCTGCAGAGGTGACAGTGGGACAGACAATAGCCAGTGCTCACTGGGGTCTCCTTGTTAGACCAATTTTGGGGGACCTGCCAGTTTCTAGAAGCTTAGCCTGGGACTCAGCCTAGGATTCTAGACCCCCCCCCCCC
>NW_024427107.1:41683028-41789939 GCF_017311325.1 Ursus maritimus | reverse complement strand
TCCCCCGGAGTCCTCCACCCAACATCCTAATAAGTCTTTTCAATCAGTTGTCAGCTTCTGTGGCTGGCAACCTGGAATCCTGTCTGAAGGAAACATTACGTTACATTTTTTATTCTGGAACTCATCCTCAGTCACCCACCTCATCTTAAAAAGATGACTTTGAAACATATTTTAACTGCTTTCTTTTGATGGATCAGGTTCTTACTAAGAGAATCAGTTGCAGGTAGCCCCTGCCATCCAAATCTGGTCATTTCCTGAGCTTAGATGGGCAGATCCGAAGGTGAGTGAGGTTTGTGCGGGCCCCGCTTTATCCAAACTAATATGGTATCTGAGTTTTGGAATGGCAAGGAGTGAGAGCTCAGATTGAAAGATTTAAATAAAGTGTCTCCAAATCCATTCCATTTCTGAGTTCTGGTAGCGAAGGCTCAGACAGCAAGGAATACCTGTTTTCTTTCTCACCCGCCGCTTTTTTCTCAGAAAGGCACAGTGAAGCATAAAAACCAGGATCACCTTCCAGTAACAACACGGATAACTTTCTTCAAGTCACTGGAGAACGGATGGCTAAAACGGTCATCTTTTAATTTCCTCTTCCCAATGCTCTCTTCATGCCATCCATCACCACGAATGGCTTCTGCGTTACGGTGGCTGCCCGGCTTGCAAGTTATCGCTTCATCCAAACCGCTGCACTCACCTTTTAGACAGAACACGGGACCCCAGCTTTCTCTAGGTTTCCTCTCATAAGGTGAAACTCTAAACGGTACGATTATTTGGCTTGCAATACAATGCAATGCCCAATCAACACTTAAAACCACGTAAGGTGGGTTGAGCAATCACAATTATAATAGTACTTTGCTGGGCACTTAGCGCGTAGCAGATGGGGGGGTGAGACCCCCATCCCCTATTGTCTCCTAGTTGTCATGACAGCTGGGTGGTGAGAGGGTATCATTACACCCATTTTACAGCTCAGGACACAGGCACAGGTACTTGCCCTGGGTCCCACGGCCCACAGGACTCCACGTCTGGTCTGAGAGCACTTCTGTGCTTTCTGATCCACTCGGCCATGCCTGGGCTGGCTCAGGAGGAAGGGGCGGGGGAGCGGTGGGTGGGGAGACGTTGAGGGTTTCAACCAGGACTGTCTCAGGGTCAGGAGAACGAGGGGAGAGGAGCAAGCTAATGAGTGGTGTTCAGAGGTGCTGCTGTGCGGAACTGGTAAGCAAGGTCAGGAAGGACAAGGGGCAGGATGCAAAGCTAAAGTAAGGTCCCTCATATCAGTAACAGAAGGGCCCCCAGAGTCGTCTTCAGTCCATAATGACTTGAAGAGCAGCCTTCTGAAACAGAACTCAGCCCTCTCTCCTCACCCTGTGCAGTGTGTCCAGCATCAGTAAGAGGATAGGGTGGTGGAGGAATCTGGGGCTGACGGGGCCTTGCGGCTCTTCCGTAACTGGACATGGCATCTCTCTCCATCGGTCTGTGATGCCTGTGACAGGCCCATGTTCCAGACTCTGGGTGCGAATTTTCCTCTTCTTACAGTGCAGTTTGTTGTTTGTTCTAAGTCTTGTCTTGACTTCTCCCTATTGAATCATTTCCTCTTTTCTCCCCATTTCCCACTTATACGTCTAATATCACATCACGACGTTTCTGAAAAAAATACAGTTTTTTAAAATGTCCATTAGGGGTGCCTGGGTGGCGTCTGCCCTTGGCTCGGGTCATGATCTCAAGGTCCTGGGATCGAGCCCCTCATCGGGCTCCCTGCTCAGTGGGGACACTGCTTCTCCCTCTCTCTCTGCTCCTCCCCCTGCTTGTGCTCTCTCTGTCTCTAATAAATAAAATCTGTAAAAAATATAAAATAAAATGTCCTTTATCTTTGCAAATCGAAATGTACTGGATGGATTAGAGAACGGCTTTAGAAATCTAATGTGGTGAGTTTCAGAGAACAAGTTGCTCTACCCTGAACCACGTAGGTGGGAAGCGTTGGTGTCTTTGCTACAAAAGGTGTAGATTAGGCCCTGGAATGTAAGGTGAGACTTTTAGCAGCTACCTGCAAAACCCAATCGAGGCTTTATTTCAGTCATCATGTCTGCCCACTTCTTTCTGAGAAGGCACTCTAAATGTTTTGATGTTGTATTTCAAGTACATTCTAGCAGCATTACTCACTAAGATTACCAACTTTACCATCAAAGACGGGAATACTGCTAAAAATATTATTTGTATTATTTTGCTTTAAAAACAAAACAAAACAGAGGATGAGGCTGGTGTGTTTTTCTCTGTTATAAACCCTGACACTGATTCTCACCAGATCACCCACACTTGGCTACCCCAGCCGGGTTTAGAGCCGTGCTTCCCGCAGCACTCATCTGCCCGGGCATGTGAACGCTGCCCACAGTCTCCTCCGAACATTCACGTTATCTCTGCGCCTTCCCCACAGATCCCACTTCCCAGGAGACTACTTTCTCAGTGGGCAAGTCCAGGCAGGGCTCCTTTTCCTCCTCTGCCCAGTGTTACAGTCCAGAAGTTAGGGGCGCCCCATCTCAGGGTCTTGCGTCTCCTCTAGGCTTTACGTCTGACTTGATAACAGCTGCCGGTGAGAGCTACTCTTCTTGATCCCATGGGAGGCACGGGGAAGGGCTTCTCCAGGCGGCAACGCAGAACCAGTGCTGTTTTGTTTCGGGTTGTGTCTTCTTCCGCGGCCACACTCAGACATGGCTCGGTTTACTTTATCAGTCCCTCCATCTAGGACATGTAATTTTCAATCGGCTGTGAAGAGTGAGTTTGATTTCAAAGGAAACAGAAATCGAATGGCTTTGCCATGAGAAGAGCTACCACTTCAAAAACTATACCTCAGAAGTGAGAACATAAGATCACACACAAAAATAAGAATTAAAAAAAAAATTAAAGACGAAAATAAGATCACAGCTCGACTCGCTCGCAGCCTGTTATGATTCCCATGAATAACTAAGTTCAAGGGACCAAGCCTTAGGGAAGTAGTGGCCTCTCAAAAGCTACAGGTCTGTGCCCTCTCTGTCTGCTTCTCCTCTTGATTATCACTGTTTCTCAGCTTTAATGAGGTATGATTGGCAAAGATTATTATTATTTGCAAGTTTAAATTCCTCTAGGAAAAATCTAGAAAAGGTACGACTATCTTTAAGCAAATTTCAAACCTAAGAAAGAATTTTTTTAAAGAAAAAGTAGTGGACGGGGGGGCGCCTGGGTGGCATAGCGGTTAAGCGTCTGCCTTCGGCTCAGGGTGTGATCCCGGCGTTGTGGGATCGAGCCCCACATCAGGCTCTTCCACTGTGAGCCTGCTTCTTCCTCTCCCACTCCCCCTGCCTGTGTTCCCTCTCTCGCTGGCTGTCTCTATCTCTGTCGAATAAATAAATAAAATCTTTAAAAAAAAAAAGAAAAAGAAAAAGTAGTGGACGGGAAACAGGATGGGGGAAGAACAAGAATTTTGTTTCGAATTTAGGGGACAGTGAATCTTCTGGATCACCTTCAAATCTCGAGGAGATGTGATTAACACTAACTTAGCTCAAGAAGTCAAATGAGGCCAAAGGACAAAGCAAAGGATGAACTCAGGAAAATCAAGAAATACTAGTATTTCACTCTCCTCAAAATACCTTAAATTAGTGCTGAATGGCGTTCCTCCTGCAGACCAGGAATGGAAAAGGGAGGGCTGATTCTGGGAACTTTCTTCCGGGCAGACTCATGTCCTGATCCCACATACACCTACTGAGAGGCCCCCGTGGGCCAGGCACTGGGGGTACAGATAAGGCTTAGGCGGTTTGGGTAGGGTAGGGTGGAAGGGGAAGGAACGGTTCAAGGAAGCCCCCAGAAGCTGGAAAAGTACACCTGAAGGTCACCTGTTGACAGAAATCTCACAGCCAAACAGGTTTCTAAATATCACCGCAGGGCAAGACTGATACAGTTATAATTACACCCTAATGATACAGCAGTATAGTTACAATCACACTTCTGCTTGAGTGCCAGTTGCTATAATGAGATGGAGGTAGCATTTAAAAAAAAAATCTAAGGCAGGGGCGCCTGAGTGGCTCAGTCGGTGACATATCTGCCTTTAGCTCAGGTCATGATCCCAGGCCCTGGGATCGAGCCCTGCGTCGGGCTCCTTGCTCAGCTGCGAGCCTGCTTCTCCCTCTCCCTCTGCGTGCCCCGCCCCCACTCGTGCTCTTTCTATCTCTCTGTCAAATAAACAAAATCTTTAAAAAAAAAACACGTTTAAGGGAACTAACTGATGGAGAATGAAAGAAAAGAAGGCAGGAAAGAAAAAGCACAGTGTAAGTATCAGATCCTTCTTCCCTGGCCTCACCCCAGGGTCTCTCGCACCACATCTCCCTCACAGGTCTGAAGGAAGGAATTCTAGAACCTACCCCAGTCACTCACCCTGGGGATGAAATTCTGTTTGAGTGTCCACTCCTCTCCCAGATAACTCAGTGGTAAAATCTAAGCCAAAGGAAGCAATCCTTTTTCTCTTTTATTCTTTTGGTCAGTGAAGATCTACCATGTGCCTACTCCTTTGGGCACTATAAATTCCTGTCCTCAGGTCTGGATGGAGAAGAGGCACAGGGCCCAATCCTAGTCAAAGAGAAGTGAGGACAAGTGTGCTGGAGGGTTTCTAAAAAAGGTTTCTTCACTCTTAAAAAGACAGACAGAAGAAGTGCCCCCCTTCCCCTCTGGACACTGCCCGAGACCGTCTGTCCAGCACTGCAACAGCTCTCATGGGATCCTCAGGGCAGCCGAGCACAGCACCCACAGGCTGAGGACAGGGCAGGGAGAAAAAGGTAAAGAGCTGGGTCTTCACACGTCACCGAGCGGCTGAATTAGCCAGCCCGGGAACCACTAGCTCAGAACTTCCTGACATGCGGGACAGTAAACGTTCCCTTTATGCTTCAAGCCATTTTGAAATGGGTTTCCTCTTACTTGTGGCCAAAAGCATCCTGACTGTTATAAAACCCTATGGAGAATGTTGAGGGCTTCCTTGGTTATTTAGACTCTACGAAAAGCATCATGGGCCCCCCCCCTTCCTGAAGGAGTTAGCGGATTCTATCACATAGCATAGATGAGCTCACCCAGACGAGACATATGGACACGATCGAATTTAGGCATAAACTCAAACACACAGGGCAGCCTTTGCTAGGTCAAGGATAAACGCGTTCGAAGTTGCCAAAACAGAGCCATTCTGGGAATGCCATCCACTGCAGGCACTCCCCCAAAACTGCCTTTCAAGGAGAAGGCTAATGTTGGGCTCTGTTTCTTCCATCCATTTTCATTACTTAACTTGAGAATATGTGCCAAGGGTGGGGGAGAACAGAGAATAAGGTGACAAGACTGAAGCAAGAAGAGACATGTACACTCTGCTCAGAGAAGCAGCCACCCAGCCGCGGGGCCCCTGGGAAGGCCTGGGAGGGGACAGCCACATAGCTTGGGAGCACCCTTCCCCAGGGGCCTGGCCAGCTCCCCCATCACCCACACTGGTACCGTCTAAAGCCACCCCTACTTTTAAAATATTCGATAATAACATTCTTTACTGTGGAAAACTTAGAGTTTTACTGATCACATGTAAAGTGTGGACAAAGGGATCTTTAGAAAACAAGGCAGACACAATGTGTTTGCTCTGCACACAATGCTTCAAGAGAATCCCTCTAACTAGGTGCTGCCCTAACGTCCTAATCTTTCTCTACATTGAATACTGAACTGCTATTGTCCTTTTCTGTATGATCTAAAAACCTTCTTTTGGGCATGTTCTGTCTACAGGGGAGTGGTGTGTGAGCAGGCAGACACAGAGATGGCAGAGGGAGGATGTGGCAGGAAGAGACGAGATAAAAGAGAGGGGAGGAAGGCTCCAGGGGATCTGCTAGGCCCTCTGGTCACAGATGACATCTGGGTGATGGAGGGTCCTGGGCACAACCACCAACCAACTTCTGCAGGATCCAAAGCCATGAGGTAGAGACCAACTAAGACCCTAAGACTGCATTCCTGGGAAAAAAGAAAAGCTAGACATTGATAGAGAGGAACAGAAGAAAAAGGATACAAAAATATATAGAAAGACAGATAAAAACACATCACAATGGACCTAATAAGAGAAATAACCAGAGCAAGACAGATTAAAGGAAGATGCCAGAGCCCAGGCCCTCCCACCAGGCTGACATTGAGCGGCTGGGTGACCTCTCAGGGATGAATGAGGGCCGAGCGTTTCAGGTTTCGCAGCTGTAAACGGAGCAGGCTGAATGAACCACACCGGTCTATGGGTCCTCCCCACTTTGTCTGTATCACAAAGTCCACGAGCCAGGATAAGAAAAGCATAAAACTAACTTAACTTTTATCTTCCCAGAAGGAAAACAATACAGTCCCACAATGAGAGGCTGAATGGGTTAAGCGGACTTTGAAGATTAGAGGACTTCCTTAGCGAACAGAAGAAAAACCAGCAGAAAGCACCCAAAATGTTATGTCCGCTAGGCTTCATCCCAACAGACAGACTTCAGGGCCCTTGGTGCCTGCAGAGAACCACCTGCTAATGAAGCCCCAAACCCAGCCCCTGCTAAAGCCTCACGCAAGGGATGCCTAGAGTATCATAAAATCATGGCTACTGAGTGACTCATCTTTGAGAATCCTCAGACTTCCAAAATGGCACTGGACTCAGAAAAATCAAGTTTAAAAGAAAAAAACAAAGGGAGAAGAGAAACCTTCAGAGCCACGAAGAAGTTACCTCTGAGAACTCACAACAGTGAACATGCAGCCAAGAAAAGCTGAGGGTTTGCAGAACAGACCTGACACCTCTGGACTGACCAGTTCCCTGAGCACGGACAGGGACAGACTAGATAATAAGAAGTAAGAATAAAGGGCACAGAGCAATAATGGTCAGGCCACTGCCTGATGACATAGGAGTAAGCAGCAGACTCTCACAGGACAGGAATGGTAGAATGGCTAAAGGGAAGAGTGGCTGTCACCACCCCTTTAACTGTCACCTGCTCACCCGCCTTCGGGGCTCAGCATCTCCTCGCTTTGGGCTGTATTTTTATGCCACCTTTGTAGGAAAAGGCCAGGTTCCAGAGCTCAGGGGGACCACCTACAGACTTGGGTGGTTTGTGTGTATAGAATGTTTTATGCAGCAAGTGGCCACTTAGCTGTCCTACAACGTGGGACCCTTGAAAGAAAGGATGGGCCCTATAACGTACAAGCTCTCCTCTTAACTAAAAATTCTGAATTCTGAGTTTCTGTATGTTGGGAGAGGGAGGGAAAAGAAAGTTGGCAAATAGCCAAAAAAGCTGTTTAACATCAGGGACTTTTCCTAGAAAATTCTAGAGTAGGGTCAATAGCCCTTCATTCCACGACCTAGCCATACCATGGACATCGAATCATCATACTCATACTCACATCATAATTCTGCATTACCAGAACTCTCAATCAAAATGGAAAGGCCAAACTATGTTTGTTATATCTGCATAAGGTATGCAGGTGTTATAGACTGAATGTTTGTGTCCCCTGCCAAAATTCATTATGTGATAATCCTAACTCTTACAGTGAAGACTTCTGTTGGACTTCTTGGACCCTACAGGGCTGAACCATTGAGCTACTTAGCTATGAACATTTGCTACTCTTAAAGACACAGGACGAAGTACCTCAAAGGCAGTTGGGAGATTATCTGGGCTGTCACTTCCACCACAGGCCTTAGAGTGCATGGGCCACTGGGGGGGTGCAGAGTGGGAACAATATCTCCACCTTAGTTTCAAAAGGCAAGATCAACACCCAGCAGTGCCATGGGGGCAGGCCAAAGCCCAGCTGGGCAGAGCTGTGGAAGCAGACTATTATTACCCCAGTAGGTCTGGAAGGCAGAGCACTGAGCCAAAGAGGACTGATTCTTCTTCTTCTTAAGTTAACTCTACCCCCTACATGGGGCTGGAACTCACACCGAGATCAAGTCACATGCTCTACCAACTGAGCCAGTCAGGCGCTCCCAAGATTGGCTATTCTTGACCCTTAAAGTCTTATCGAGTTTGCTTTCTGGTTTTGAACTTGCTTGGGACTTATCACCCTCCCTTTTTCCTATTTCTCCGTTTCGGAATGGGAGCTTCTATCCTGTGCCTGTCCCCCTACTGGACTTTGTAAGCACATGTTTGGCTTCATAGGTCCACAGGTGTAGAGGAATTCTGCCACGAGGTGTATCTTGTGTTGTTTAAGCCATCCAGTCTATGGTCCTCTGTTACAGCGGCCTACATTGACTGACACAGCAGGTTTTCACATCTTGAAAGGTTTCCACTAAAAATAAAAATTTAATCTAGAAGCTTGAGTGGTTGGAGAGTTAAACTCAGCTGCAAATAACTTGGTTATCTGAAACAATTCATTCTCTGAAGGAGCCAGTCACGGTTTTACTGGTTGGATTATTATACTCCCAGCAAAAATCACATAGTGCTACATAAGATTAGGCAAAAATAGAGAACATAATGCCATTGCCATCATCTTGGAAAGACTGAAGGCCTTGCCGTGTGTGATACTGTGATTTATAATAAGAACTATAGATTTGGTCTTTCTGCCGTTTTCTGGCACAGAGCTCCTAAAGCCCTTTGGAATTTCAAGTGATCAGAATAATGAATATTTTTTGCTTTGTTAATGAGACCTTAGAAAAGTACCTAAGGATGGGGCTGGTTGCCAGTGGAGCCAAACATGTGATTAGAGAGTTAGAACTTTCAGTCCCATCCCCAAAACCTCCAGGGAAGGGTGAGAGGCTGGAGGCTGAGTTCAATTCCCACTGGCCAATGATGCGATCAATCATGCCTATGCAAATGGGGCCTCCAAAAACCCCAAAAGGATGGGGTTTGGGGAGCTTCTGGGTTGGTGAACACTTTTCTGACGCCAGAAGAGTGACACACTGAAGAGTGCATGGAAGCTCCTAGTCCCTTCCCACATCCCTATATCCTATGCATCTCTTCATCTGACTGTTGATGAGTACCCTTTCTAATAAACGGGTACTGTAATCTAGTGAGTAAATGTATTTCCTGCATCCTGTGAGCCACTCTAGCAAAGTAATCAAACCCAAGGAGGGGTCATGGGAACCTCTGATTTATAACCATTTGGTCAGAAGCACATCTGAAGTGGGGGCCGTCCTGTGAGCCCTTAACCTGTGGGATCTGATGCTAACTCTGGATAGACAGTGTCAGAATTGAGTTGAACTACAGGGCAGCCAGCTGGTATCCAAAAATTACTTATTGGTGGGGAACACCCCTATCCCTGCTGCTACCTTGTCCCCTCAGCACACATAATTTGCAATTAGTATTAGAACTTTGTTACCATGGTAGATTTCCAAGTAGCAATGAGTAACATTCACAATGGGCTTCTTATATTACACATACATTCTACTGAATAGATGGGAGGAGAGAGAAGAAACACACCCTAAAGTATGATGTTTAAACCCGGGTAGGGCCCATGGAGCATAATGTGTAGGTAAGACTAAACGATTTCAAAATAACTTCACAGTAAATGAAACAGGATATAAAAAGGAAGCATTGAGAAATGGTTACAGGGAATAAGTAGAGAATATTCTAGGGAGAAGTTACTGAAGAGGAATAAGAAAAAACAGAGCAGGGGACAATTCAGAGGAAAGGGATGAATCTTAAGTATAACAGCTTTTTTTTTTTTTTTAAGATTTTATTTATTTATTTGACAGAGCAAGAGAGAGAGAGCACAAGCAGGGGGAGCGGCAGCCAGAGGGAGAGGGAAAAGCAGGCTCCCCAGTGAGCAGAGGGCCCCAACCTGGGGCTTGATTCCAGGACCCTGGGATCATGACCTGAGCCAAAGGCAGACATATAACTGACTGAGCCACCCAGGCACCCCTTTAAAACAAAACAAAACAAAACAAAGACTTTTCCTCACTCTATAATCATGATGGGGAATAAAATTCACAGTAATCATTGTCTCTTTTTTTTCACCTGATGATGAAAATTCATATCCCAAATGCACGATCAGCAAGGTTTACTGTGATTAAAGATCACCTGGGACAACACATTAAGCAATATTCATTACAGCACTGACTCTGTCCTTAGCAAAAAGGACTAAATAATAATTGAGTATTTTATGACTCAGCTGATACAACAAAAATAGCAACAACAAGAACAACAGCTGATACTTACCAAGGGCTTACAATTTGTCAGTCACTATTCAGAGAATTTAACATGTATTAATTTAGTTAACCCTTTCCACAGGACCTACCTGACAAATTCCATTTACAGAAGAGAGAGACTCAAGCACTTGGCAAGAAGTTGGGTGACTTCCCCAGGGCCACAGAGCTGGCCAGGGGCAGAATGGGCAGTTTGCCTCTGGAGCCTGTGCCCTAAGCACCACAGATTAGGTTTTTATTCCCATTTTCTGGCTTCATCTTCTAGATGGCATGCCTCTCAAAAAAACATCAACAGGGCACAACGCACAGGAGTAAGATGGTAAAGCATGACATCACTTACCGTTGGGAAAAGCTAACACACTGATGATAAGGAAGAAGAAAATGACAGAGAGGATCCCCCTCCAGATGTTGTCCTCTGGGACAGAGTCATCCCTGAAAACAGAAAAGAAAACATTGAGTATTCATTTTCAGACCTAAACAGTCAATCCAGAAGGCATAAGTGTTCCCTGTTCTAAAAACCGGGGACTGTTAACTTCATTTTGCTGAAAAAATTCTTTACACACGCTACTTAGTCCTCACTATCCTTTCCTAAAATAACATGATCCTAAATAAAGTCCAGTCTTACAAGAAATGCAGTTGGCAACCTTACCGAGACACATGCCACTGAGACAAACATTTGAGAATCACTCTACTTAAAAAAAAAAAAAAAAATACCCAGGATGTCAAAAGGTAAGGTTTATTTTGGAGAAATGCCTTTTGATTTCAAGAATCACTAAAGATGACCTTTATGATATACACTGTGGCAAAGAAATCTTTCAGAAGTCAGAAAGAAAGCATAAGATTATAAGGAAGAAGAGCACAATGCAATGAGATTATCTATCAATTCTTAAAAATGGGCAGTTGGCCATCTGAGGAATGAATGAAAAGGGCAAAATGCTGGGTAAGAAGAAAGCACCAGAAAACAATATTAAAAGAAAAAATCACGAGAAAAATGGACTACACGATCACAGTCAGACCAGAAGCAAAAGAACTATAAAGAAAGGGGATGAGTTTCCTCACTCTGTGCCTGGTCATTTCTGATCTATTGGTGTATTTATGGCCTCCATAACCCTAGTAACTGAAATGATTCCATTTGTTGGTTGTTGTCTGTCTTCAATATAGAAAGTAAACTCCTGGGGGCGCCTGGGTGGCTCAGTCGTTAAGCGTCTGCCTTCGGCCCACGGCGTGATCCCGGGGCTCTGGGATCGAGCCCTGCATTGGGCTCCCTGCTCCACTGGGAGCCTGCTTCTTCCTCTCCCACTTCCCCTGCTTGTGTTCCCTCTCTCGCTGGCTGTGTCTCTGTCAAATAAATAAATAAAATCTTAAAAAAAAATAAAAAATAAAAAGAAAGTAAACTCCTGGGGGCGCCTGGGTGGCTTGGTCGGTTAAGTGCCCAACTCTTGATTTCAGCTCAGATCATGATCTCAGGATTGTGAGATCGAGCCCTGCATCGGGCTCCATGCTGGGCATGGGCTTGCTTAGGATTCTCTCTCTCTCCCCCCATCCTTCTGCTCCCCACCAACAGAACAAAAAAAATATATAGAAAGTAAACTCCTGAAGGCAGAGAATTATTCACTTGTTGTATCCTCAAAGGCTGACACAATAAGCCCTCAACAGATATCTGTGGTCTATTGATTAGGAAGAAACTCTATTGCATAAAACTATGTAAAATTTCCCAAATGGAAATTTTCTTAACATTTATGGCAGAGAACATTTAGGTTCTGACGGTCTATATAAAAAAAAAAAAAAGAAAGAAAGAAAGTCTAGCAACATACTACTTGGGGCTCAAGAAAAGCAAACAAAAGAGTTTGGAAAAGAGAAGTCTCGGTCAGTAAGATTTTCTGAATTATTGATAATTATTAAGAAGCTTGAGAGAGGGAAGTCCAGCATTTCAGTTTAAAAAGGTGCAGGGGAATGAAACATGAGAGACTATGGACTATGAGAAACAAACTGAGGGCCTCAGAGAGCAGGGGCGTGGGGGAATGGGACAGACCGGTGATGGGTAGTAAGGAGGGCACGTATTGCATGGTGCACTGGGTGTTATACGCAACTAATGAATCATCGAACTTTACATCGGAAACCGGGGATGTACTGTATGGTGACTAACATAATATAATAAAAAAAAACATTAAAAAAATAAAAAGGTGCCGGGTGAGTAGACAGAAATAGAACAGAATGGAAGGAGATATTTACACATAATGAGACTAGTAGCAATAAATTTAAAAGTGATTTTTGAAAGTTGAGTTTATTTGTGCAAAGACTGCAGTGAAAGAGCTTTCGAAAGACAGATATTAAATTAAGATTAAACATTACTGAAGGAAAAGAAAGAAGTAAAAAAAAACCTTACAGGAAAATCAAGTTAACATATAAAATAGTCTAGAGCATCAAATACATGAAGAGGTGTGGAATGAAACAGTAATCAATGACCCAATTAAAGACTAGGTTGTGGGGTATTGGGCTTAAAAAGGGAAGTTAATTTAGGTATCAACTTCTGTTCAGGCTAAGTTTCTGCACCCAATTAAATAATTTCCAGATTTATGACAGGACGGAACATAAGGTTCCGAGGTAAGAGATCATACAGATCCCATTCCTTAAATCATCATCTGGCCCAACAGCACTGACACTAATGCTGGACAAACAATGCTTCACTGTTAACTTCATAGATCTGCTTATAAAGCCAAACTACGCAATCAGACAGACTTCCTCTTACAGCAAAGTGCAATCATATTTTAATGTACACCCCAACAATTTAACATCTGCCCAGAAGTTATGAACACAGCCCTAAAAATGCTTGCCCAATCATTTACTAGGGTACATGGCCTTTGGCTTAGGCAGAGAAGCCCTATATCCAATTTCCAGGACGAGCTTTTATTGAAGAATGGCTACGCACAGGGACTAGGGGGACACACTGTCCTCATTCTGGCCAACATCACCCTACTGATATTGGTGACAATACCGACAATAGTAGCAGCTCGCATTTATCAATATTTAACTGTGTACCAGGCACTGAACAAGCAGTTTCTAAACATCATCTCTAATTGTCATAACCCATCTGTGAAATGGGGTACTATCAACCATATTTTACAAATGAGGTACCAAAGGCGCAGAAAGGTTACGTAATTTTAATTTGCCCAAGCCCACATATGTAAGAAGTTGCACAGTCCCCATTTGAAACCAGGTCTGTTAGACTCTGAAGATGATGATCTCTCCCTATGCCAAGCTGCTTCCTAAAAATATTATGTCATCCTAAATCTATCTGACTCATGTTAGATGTACAGGGATGGTATAAGAGAGTTTGACAGGGCACACATTTGTAGGTCACAAATAAAATAAAAGCAAGGCTGAAATAAATTAACTGTTGCCTGGGAAAAGAAGGTTGATTCTGTAACTCACACTTTATACTAAAATGTATTCTGGATGATTCAAGGAATAAAAGTTAAAAAAAAAACAAAAACAAAAACCCCAACAACAAAACCCAAAAACCAAAAAACAAAACCCCAAAAAAGTTCTGGAAGGAACAATGGACTAAAAAAACAAAAACAAAACACACCAATTCCAGAGCAGGGAAGACCTTTCTACAGTATGACACAACCCAGAAATCACAAAGGAAAAAAATAACTGGTCAATCTGCAGGACAAAGAAATCAGTAAAGGACAAGTGATAAACTTGGAACTTAGATCAAGGCAAAGAGTTCATTCATTTCCCTAATACACAAAGCACTCGCAGAACAAAAAAGAACAACAAATGGACAAAGAAAAACAAACAGAAAAATGGGCGAAGGATATGAAGAAACAGTTCAGGGTGGGAAATCCAAGAGCTCTCAGGCAAGTGAAAAGATGCTCACTCGTGATAAGAGACAGACAAATTAAAACAACACCAAGAGACCATTTTTTATGTACCTATGACAAAGGGAAAAATTGAATGAGCTGGAGAGGATATGAAGAAAAATACAAACAGGTAATCTCTCACATTGCCAGTGGTAGTATAAATTGAAACCACCTTAATAATGTAGGGCAATCTGGCAACATATTAACTTTATAAATGCATATACCCTGTGACTCAGCACTGCCACGAATGGGAATTTATCCCACAGATATACCCTCCTTTACGCAAAAATCACATAGGTACAAAGTTGTTCACTGTGGCATTATATGTATTAGCAAAAGAATGGAAACAAGCTAAATCAATGTCCACTGAATGGGAACTGATTAAATAAATTACAGATTTATTCATAATGGAATACGAGACAGCTGGGAAAAGAACGAAGAAGCTCTTTATAAGCTGACTGCTACAGAATAAGAGATACCATGAGATAAACAAAGCAAGCTGTTGAGTACGGGAAACAAATATCCGGCTCAAAAAAGGTGGCATGTGTATGTGCATACAACTTATAACTTGTACAGACAGTTGCACACTGTGTCTCTGGAAATCTACCCAGGAAGTGGCAACACTAGTTTCCTCCAAGGGGGAGAAAAGAGCGGGAGGGAGACTTTTCTCCACTCACCCTTTGGTAAAGCTTGGATTTCAAGCAATGTGGACACAGTTAATTAAAATTTACCTAAACAAAGGGTTATGGCAAACCAGCACATTGGTCTCTATTTAAAATTACTTGCTAGTCAAAATGCTTGAAAATATACCTCAACATTAAATGTATAAAACCTTAAGGTCAGTAATAAAAAAAAAAGGATATAAAACCAATGAAATTGCAATTTCATAAATTCTGAGTGATTTTATTAGAAAGACAGGATCAAATGGATGGCTCAGTTTCAGGAGAAAAAAAAAAAGGCTGATTAAACCTAAGAAAAAGTAGCAGTGGGGTCTGAAAGTTGGTAGTTTTGTATTTAATTAGGGGTTAAAAAAAGCCTATCAAAGACGGACAGCGGTGTTGTTAGATGAATGGAAAATACACAGCACAAGATCAGACTTCTGTGATCCAAGACGGGAGGGTGAGCAGGTGAGCTTCAGAAGGAATGTGAGCGCCATCAGAGCCCAGCCTCGCACACAGGCGGCCTGAGAGTGGAGAGCGTGTACCCGCCACAGCTAGACCGGTGACAGCGGTCCCTCCAGGAGGCGGGTGCGCGGAAAGAACCGAATGCTTGGCTGGTGAGGCTGCTGCCCAGCGCCCCGCCCGCACCCCGCCCTGCCAACGCTCCGGGCTCCGACAACCTTGACCACAGCCCTGACTTCTTCCCGAGGTCTACTGCAGCCACCCGCCACAAAGGTCTCAGCCTCTGGTGCTCTGAACTTGCCAAGCAACTTCCGCAGCTGGCATTTTCTTTTAACTGGCCCACAGTTCTGTGGAGGAGTATTATCTTGACTTGAAGGATGAAGGAGATAAAGCTCTTGGTTTATCTGGCCCACAGTTCCACACAAATAGGACGCTGAGTGGAAGGAGGAGCCAGGGCTTCTGAAATACTGGCTCTAGGTCCAGACTGCTACATTTACCAAAATGATAAGAGACACAGGCTGGGGGGAGGGGGGGAGGCAAAGTCCTTTTCCCTCTCTGCCAAATTTAGGAGGTGCTCCGGAAGTGTGTGTGGGTAGCCCTGACTACATACAGTGAAAATACTGAATGGGCAGATTACAATAAAATTGTCATTTAAGCTCCAGAGGGCACGCATCCCATCTTATTCCTCTGTGGTACCTCCCGGCGCCCAGCACAATCCTTGGCACGCGGCAGGCATTGTCAATACAGTGGGAGCCAGAATGAGCGAGATGCTGTGGCTGAGTGGGCCCAGCGACTCAAGTCACGTAAGGGTGAAGCACAGCCTGAGCCCACGGAGTCCACTAACAGTGGCTTTCCTGTCCTGGTGGCGATGGCCAAATATTCAAACACTTCAACTCCTTCTGTCCAATGCTGTTTCAGCCCATATAGGGAACTAACTACCCAGAGAACAGAGAAGGTCCTAAAAGCAGGAAAGGTGGAAGGAAATCCCTGAACTAAAAAAAGTTTGCACTCAGAAAAAATGTTGGACTCAGATTCTGTGTCAGTTTAGTGTCTGACTATAGGCAGTGGGTGAGGCTGACTTCGGGAAACTGAAGCAAACTCCATGTACTGACTTACATGCCACCTTGACAAGGCTTCCTCCCTGTGGCCAGGCAGTCAGGAACCTTTCACCAGGACACCTAAGGCTGCTAAGCAGGTTGTCCTCCCTCCCCTATCTTCTCTCTCCCTTCCCTTTAGTAGGAGTCCTTGAAATTGAGACATACAGGTAGGCTCACGTTGGTAAGGCCGGTCCCTGTTAAGGATCCTCTCTCGCAATGGAAAACCTAGTCCCAGGTTACAAGGTGCATCGATGTTGACTAGCTTTCGTACTGTCTTTAGAGACTACATTCATTTCAATTTATAGTAAGTTACAACAATCTTTGCTGAGAGTTATCTTAGATCTATCAACTAAAGGAGAAGAGTGATATTTTTTCAAGTTCTTATTGGATAAATTATTTCTTGTATTTGATTCATTTAGCATTTACTGGGTGTGTATCCTGGGAGGATTAAGGTATTTGGCCTCAAGAAATTGATACAGTGACAAATATTATAATGCCCATAAGAGACATACAATAATAAACAATATTTGGAAGTATATAAACATGTCTTCAAGCAGTTGAGAAAGGTATCCAGGAAGGAGCCCATCCAGGTGGACTGTGCAGGATGCCATGGGCTCATGCGTAGACAGGAGGCACCAGGGCGTGCTTTCCAGTAGCAGGGGGCTGCCAGCCTGGCACTGGGGTCGGTGAGCCATCTGGGCCTGCCTGTGTGCCCTGCGTGCAGGTGTCAGGGGTGGGGGTACAAGGCTGGAGAAGCAGAACTCCTCCACAGTGAAAGACCTCAGAGTCTAGCCAGCATTCTCTACAGGTGATGGGGATGCAGTGACAGACTGTATGCAAGGGACAGATGGGGTCCCAAAGTTGTCTTAGAAGGTCATGAGGGCAGAAGTGTGGAGGACAAATGGGAGGGAGGTGGAGTAAAGATTTGGGGGCATACTATCCCAAACGATAAGGGAATTGCCAAGCCAAGGCCTGGGGTTGGGCAGAAGAGAGCAGCTCTGAGAGCTGTGAAGGCCCAGTGAGAGCTGGTGAAAATAAACTAGATCTACTCCAGGTGAGCAGAAACCCGGACTGCTGAATTGCGGAATTGAATTACACGGGATACCAGGGCCAAGAGCTCAGGAAGCAGTCGTGGCTGACTGGATAAGCCCTGGTTTCTGGATTCAATGAGACTGAAAAACTGCTAACTTCCCTACAAAAACCTGAGGCTACAGGGATTATTATCGCAAGACAAACTGTATTACTCTTGGTAACAGAATTATAGCTAAAATGTTAAACACCAGGTAGCAATTGGTAGGTACGTAATCTCTCTGAGGTAAGGGAGCATTTAAACCAAATAAACATCTGAGGTCACCTAGGAACCTACTTCCTACAGGAGACCCCAAAGAAACACAGGATACATTTTCCCCTCCAATAAGCTTATAATTGTATTAGGGACCTAAAACACCAGACGTAAATATGAGAAAGGATACAGAAGATGCTTACTGAAATCCAAGGAGAAATATGATTCAAACAGGAAGTGGGGAAGAGAAATGTGAAGATCACTGGTAACTGGACCTCATCAGAGGGCACTACCTGACAGTGTGCTGTCTCCCCCCCCCCCCCCGCAGGCCGGTTGAACCCCAGCGCACAGCCGCTCTGGACTCTCACTTAATAGAGCTGGTGTCAGAGAACAAGGACATCCAGGCCTTCTGTTAATGGGAGAGAAAGAACATGATGTACATAAAGGAAAAAGAACCAAGACAACTGAATCGGCAGTATCAGGAGACATTTTCTATTGGGATTTATATGGGCTAAAGGGGAAAGAATGGAGAAAGCTGGCAGGTCTCCATGAGAAGGGGTGACAAAGAAGGCAGAACTAAGTAAGGCTCAGGGACCTGAGGAAGAACGGGAGCTCCAAGCCCACTAAGGGAAATGAAATCAAAACCACTCTTAGCAAGTAAATAAGAACAAATCAACCCAAGGTCTGTCCACGTCCCTGCCCTCCTCTGTCTCCTGGGCCTCCTATCAAGGAGAAAGCTAGCGCAGACAGACTAATAAGCACACGGGGACAGCAAGCTGCAGGAAGGCAATCTCTTCTGGGTTAAGGGACGACTGGACGAGGCTGTCGGACAAGCACTCCTGGAGAGGCGGATTCCACAGTTTTATTGCCAAGTGCCTCTTAAGGACAGGGTGGGCTGCTGTGAACCAGATTTAGTACATTTAGGTGTTTTCAAATCTGATGTTTGAGTTTTGCCACGAGGGCCATTCACGATGGCCAAGTTTGCCAATCTCTGAAGGCAGAACAAATATGAAGCACCTCAGTAATTATACTCTGAACTCGAGACAAAGGTTCTCCTTGCCCCATTTTGGCTGAACAAACTTCCAAGACGTATGCCAAAGCATTTATCTTATAGGAAGACTTATTCTAAAATGTGGCAAAATGAGCTTGGGGAGGATGATTCGGTGGCTTTGTTTTTAATGATAGTGAAAGAGACAGAAGATTCAAAACACTATGATTTAACAGTGAGTTGGCCTAGTTGCTATTTAACAAAAGAACTACTTGACAAACCCAAACCGATCTCAGTCTTCTGTGCGTGGTATCTAATCCTGCATGATCCGAAACTCTTGCTGTGCCTGCAGCACGTGACAGGACCCAGCCACTAGTGCTCACCTCCTGGTCATACAGCACCCCGAAAGTATTCGATCTCCTGTTCTCTTACATCACTAGTCCTTGAAAAACACACTTTTTCACTTTTGCTGAAGAACTGCACTGAAGAGTCATCCAGCTAAAGTCCTGTTATAAAATAAGTATAAGGTACTGGAGACAATCATTACAAAAGAGCACAGAATGAATAATTTTCATTTAAGAAGTCATTACTTTCAATCTTTATGGAGAAAGATAGAGCGATCACTGTAATGTCCCACTTTAAAGGGTCACAAATCATCACAAAAAATGAATAAGAGATAGTAAGTACCAACTGCATTAATGGTGCTTATGATTTTATAGAAGGTGAAACTTGTTATTAATGAGTTCTTCAATATATGGCTTCTCTTTATGAAATTATTGGAAGAAATAAAATGATTATTATTTTTGGAAAAGGCCATAGTGTGAGGTTCAGATTATGCCTTTTCTATTACTTCTGACAAGCTGTTAAAATTCATATTCTCTGCTGCAATTTTTCGACTGCTTTGGCAGAATATGCTGTAAAAGGGAAATTACAGAAGAATGTGACTTTCTGTGTTAGAAAAGAGGAAGAGAGATCTATTCTTAGAGGGCCTAGAATAATATTAAAGATAAAAGGCTGAAACAAACCGCTCATTCTTTTTCTCATTATTTAGAACAAAATACCACAATTACTTTTCTTATTTCCAAAGAAACCCCCGCACTAATTCCATCATTGTCTACCCACACAGGAGATGAAGTTATACTGAAATTAACACTAAACAGACATGTATGTTATCCAAGCAAAGCGATGTCCACTATTTCACTGCCTTCATCCTTTTTCTCAATAACAGAGCATACTTCATCCTCACTCCATGACAAATATAATTTAGAAGACATTAGCATACAATGAAATGATGTAATAGCTATGGCTAATGTTTACTGAGCACTTACTATTTGGCATGCACTGAGCTACACACAGATTATCTAAAAAAATGAGTTGAATCCTCATGACAGATAATCCTATGGAGTACTATTAGATATTTCCATTTTACATATAAATAAGGAAACTGAGGCTTAGCAAAATTAAGTGGCCACATGGCTTTAAGTGGTAAAATCAGATGACATGACAAATGAAGTATTTGAGAGTAACCATAATTAGGGACAAGAATGAGTTTTCTCCCAGGCTAGAAATATGTTCTTGGTTGGATACTATGGAAAGGTCTGGTCTTATCCCACTGCACAGAACTAGCAGAAGACTTTACAGTCATAGTAGCTGTATCCCTTAATCACTAAGAGTAATTGTTACATATGGTTTATAGTTTTAGGTAGACTTACGGAAACAGATAAACACGAAATAAGAATGAAGAGTCAAATGGATTGTGGAGGGAGGAAAAAGTGTGATGTGGGAAGATATTTAGTTTTATGAAAATATGAAAGATTGCAGTGATTCCCAATGGAGGCAACCTGGCACTTGCATGTGTGCAGGTGTGCATGTGTATATACGTGTGTATCTTACAGGTATATGTGCACACACAAGCATTTATATAAGGGACAGTTCATTCTTTGTTGTGCAGTGCTGTCCCACGTGTGACAACACACTTGGTGTCCTTAATCCCCACCCACTAAATACCAGAAGCTCCAACGCTTGTGATCACTCAATATACTTCTTCACATTTTCTGCTGACCTGGAACAAGAACCATTGATTGCTGGATAAAAATACTGAGAGAAGTAACTGACATTAATTGTGCGTTGTGAATGAGGTACTCTGCTAAGTGCATTCACACATCTTCATTTATTACTCATAAACCCGTATGAGGTAAGTACATATTTTATCTCCATTTTACAACTGTGGATCCTGAGGCTCAGAAACAGGTTAAGGAACTCAACCATGGACAAAAAGACCCTTGAAGTCAATAGTCTGGCTCCAAAACTACACTTCTCTGGTTGATCTTTTAAGCCATAAGAGTGTGGTAGGTATGCCTTTCCTTCAAAGAGGTTCATTCAGAAAATACAAATCCTTGTAAGTTGGACCCATAGTGTTCATGTCATTATGAACCGGGGATGGACTATTTCCCTGGGTTGGGGGTGAGGGGCCACTAGGGTGACTAGTTACATGATGTATCAAGAGTTGGGCTGGGTAGCTCCTATGCACAAGTATGTATTAGATGAGCTTTGTGTGAGAGTGTATGTGTGTGTGTGTGTGTGTGTGTGTGTGTGTTTTCAGGGAGAAAAGAGCTGTGCTATGCTGAGGTTTATGTGTTTTATTTATCACTTCCATAGCATTTACTATGCACCAGGCACTGCTACAATTGCTTGACAATATCTCATCGGGTAGCAATGTGCACAAGAGGTGATAGGTAGCTGCTGCGCTGGAAGGGGAAGGGTCAGCTTTGCTTTGTATGTACATCATTTGTGTTGTGGTCCTGTTTGAGGCTGGGGGAAGGGTTATGCTAGATGGTTTGTGTCCCCCGCATACCGGAGGTGCTGCATGGGAAAGACTGTGTAGTGCAACTCACATGTGCGTTTTGTGCATGGCTGGTAGTGAATACGGGAGGAGATCCCACAGGAAGGGGTACTGGTTGTGCCCTGGGCCTGTGTATGGTGCGTGAAAACGCTGTGGACCCGGGTGCTTTCAGCGTGTAGCTGTATGTGCTGAAAGCGGTGCATAAGAGATGATTCATACGGTGTGCTCGGTAGGGACGGGGGCTGGAGAGGAGGGGGCCGCGTCGTAAGGTGTGCAGGGAGCGATGCTCAGTACGACAGGAGAGGTGGGGATCGAGCTAGGTGACCCCCGAGTGCTCCTGATGTGGCCCGAAGCGCTGTACAGGAAGAGGTAGTATAGGGTAGGGGTTGAGGGTGGGGGTTGAGGGTGGGGGTTGGAGGGCACGGGCAAACGCCAGTCCAGAAGAGCTGTAGGGCAGGAAGCTGGGTGTGCTGTGAGACACCGCGCCGGTGGAGGAGCTGATGGGCGGTGGGTCTGCGAGTGTGTGCGTGGAACAGCCAGCCCGATTCCTCATCCAGAGCTCCACCGGCCCACGCTCCTCACCACCGCCTCCCGCCAGCCCCTTCCCTTCGCCCAAAGGCGCTCCCTCCACGCGGCCCGGCCCGTCTCACCGGGTGAAGGCGAAGTACATGAGGCTGACGATGGTGAAGCTGAGCAGGGTGATGGTGTGCGGCCGGTAGAAGAAGTCGATGGTGATGTCCTCCACTTGCTGCTCGTTGATCATCCGGAAATGCATCTTGTAGTTCACATCATCTTTGCTCAGGGTCCGACTCCCCACGCAGGACGCCATGGCCCGCCTCCCCGTCCTGCGGAGGCGTCGGCGGTCCCGGCCCGTGGAGGCTGGGACCCCGGAGGTGACGAGCCGCAGCGGGCGGGCAGCCGGACGGCGGGGCCGGGTCTGGCGCGGAGCAAAGGCTGGAAGCCGAGGGAAGGACAGGCGCGGGAGGGCGGGGTCGCGGCGCCGCCAACGCGGCCTCGGACGGGGGGGCGCCGCCGGCTGTGCGGCCGCCGACGTTCTGGGAACAGCATCTCTACGGACTCATGGGGTCTTCACATTCCCAGGGGACGAGGTCTCAGGGAAGTGGCGTGCGGGAGAAGGGAAGCTGTGACCCCTGGCTGGCTCTTTCCTCCCGCACGCCGCCCGCTCTCCCCCCGCGCAGCCTCGCAGATGGTCTCGCCCACTCCGGCCGCAGTCCACGTGGGCGAGGGAGCGCGGCGGCGCGGGCCGGCGGGGCTGGCTGACCTGTGGGCGTGAGGCGCAGCGGGACTGTCGGCCGGGCCGGGCTAGCCTTGCGGCCACCCCCAAACAAACCGGGAGCGTGGGCCTCGCCACAGGTAAAGCGGGAGCCGCCGGAGCACGCGGGGCGCGCTCCTGGTGGCGTTCGGGTCCGGACCCACACGCGTCCAGGCCGCGCCCGGGGCCTCATTGGCCCTTGGGTCTCGGCGGCCCAGTCGGAGGCGATTAGTTTAGTTTTGTTTTTTTCTGTGGCCGACGAGACGAAAAGGCAACCATGCTTGTTTATTAGCGCCTTTTGCGGAGGCCGCGGAAGGAAGCCTAGCGTGTCAGCTGGCTTCCTGCGGAAGTTCGCTAAGGGGACTTGCAAAAATGGCCTAGGAGGGGCATGTAGCATTCACGAGGGGCCCCGATTACGAAGCCATCTTCCTATCTCCTCCTTTCATCTCCTGACTTCACTTAATTAGCCTCAAAGAGGTAGAAATCTTGAACCCTGGAAAAACAGTACTTCAGTGACAATTCCTATTCCTGGCGAAGAACTAGAGCAAGAACCTAGTATATGATATTTTAATGGACTTGACAGAATCCTTTAGGGCTTTTTTCTTTAATCTTACTGATGGAGTCGTGTTAGATTTACTGTTATCACCACGCAGGGCTTTTATGCACGTCTGCAAATGCCTTACCCGCTTTTGAATACTGAGTAGACAAATGAATTAATCATAGTTGCAACTGATTGATTTCCATCCAACAGACGTTGGAGCAGTGCAAGTCCCTGGGCTAATGGGGAATAGTCACTGGGACGGTGGGTCCAGAGATAGGATCCAGCCCTGCTCGGGTGAACGAACAATTCATCAATTGTTAAGAGGTATATACAGCAATGAAATGATGATGTAGAGAGGATACTGCACTTGTAAATACAAACAGGATAAACATTAGTTGAATGCATAAAGGTCTTTTAATGAATACGGATGGAATTCAGAAGTTAATTTTCGCTATATGGCAGGAGTATTAATTTGAGCCTAGGTAGGCTTCACAGTGAATGTGGGATTTCAGAAGTTTGCTTTGAAGTAGGATGAAATGTTTAGACAAACTTAGAAGTCAAAATATTTTAAAGCTGATAGGGACCTTAAGAATCATATTATTATATCCATAACTTTTTCAAAAAATTGTTAAAGAATAGTTATTGAACCCGCATCATGGGCCAGTTTGCCCACCACCACAAGAAACAGTCTTGTCAACTAGCACAACTGAGGTCTTCTGGCTTCCAGTTTGCTCCCTTCTGACTTTGTGCAGAGAGGTTTGAGGGAAAACCTGACAGATATGGCAGATCATTTCCTGCCAGAATTTAACAAAAAGCACCTATCCCACAAGGCTGTTGTGCATACTTATTTCCTTTCTAAAATCATTTCAGAATGATAGTGAGTCTTTCACTTTTATAAATCTGTTTCAGGAGACTTCCCTAAATTACAGATCTCCAGGAGGAGGTTAGACATTCAATATCTGGTCTAATTCTGAGCATAAAACAAGCTGAATTCCAGTCTGTAGAAAAACAAGTAAAAAAATTGTATGCTACAATTAATTCAGCAGAAAACATTTAGATATGGATGTGTAATCAATAATAATACTAATGGCTAACATTTGTTGAGGATTTTCCATATGCTGGACTCCATGCTGTGTGTTATATGGATTATTTTACTTAACATAAAATTATATGCATCAAATCTTCTCTTCTAATTAAGCTGTCTAAATATAAAATTTCTTCATAATCCTGGAGCTTAAAGTATTAACAGCCTTTCCTTATAAAATCTTTTTAAAAACAACACATTTTTGGTAAAATATTCGTGTATTCTGTACTGGTTGCTTATGTATTTCTGTCACTTCATTTTGCTCACTAGTTTTGACCTTTTGTTTTTGAAGGCTTTTCTTTTTCTTTTTTTTCTACAGCCAAAAAACAGAATATTTCAAAATTGGTTTTGTTCAGTTCCCTTTGGAGGAACAGCTTTATCTGAAATAATCAAGAGTGTTCAGCCCTGAGGATTAACCAAGAAACAATCTTCTAGATAACATTGATAATATTTAGGACAGTGATAATTTATTTAGGACAAAGTAGATTTCTTCTTGTTTTTTATTTTGTGAGTAATGTATAAACATAAAATGCATTTGCATAATTCAGTGTCTTGATCAACAATCTGGTTCTTAAATCTCCTTTATTTATTTATTTTTTTAAGATTTTATTCGTTTATTTGACAGAGAGAGAGACAGCCAGCGAGAGAGGGAACACAGGCAGGGGGAGTGGGAGAGGAAGAAGCAGGCTCCCAGCAGAGGAGCCTGATGTGGGGCTCGATCTCAGGACCCTGGGATCACGCCCTGAGCCGAAGGCAGACGCTTAACGACTGAGCCACCCAGGCGCCCCTTAAATGTCCTTTAAACCAAATTTCAAACACTTAATTGCATCACCTTATTTCCTTTAAATATTAAATTAACAGATATTGGGTTCAGCTGTAATTTGAACATTTACAGATTCTTGTTTTAAATGGTTTTCTTATACCAATGGTTTTGCTTTTTTTTTTAATTGTAAAGCAATCTTTATTTTTCCAGTTAAGAAGTTTCCGTCTTTTGGTTTGTAACTGGGACTGCCTTGTTTTTGGCTTTTCCTGTGCTTGAGTAATATCTGACTACTCTAATCATCTAAGTTTCTTAAATATCTTTTAATTAGAAAAAAGATTTTATCATTTTATCATCTCCAGTTTATCATTTTTTTTGTTTGAATACTGTTCTAAACATTTAAGTAAGTTTCTCTTTTTTGATGCTTATATATATTTCCTTTGTAGGCTACTTTAAGAAAAATGGCTTTGTCAGCCCAACAGATACCCAGATGGTTCAATTCAGTTAAATTGAGTAGCTTCATTACAGCTACACAACTCAGAAAACATTTTCAGAGACCAGGAAAAACATTGTTGCATGGCTTTTCTGCTCAGCCACAGATGTCCTCTGACAATTGCTTTCTCCAGTGGGGATTCAAGACTTACGGGACTTCCTCCTTATGGAATAGTTCCCAGTCTACCAACTCAAGTAGGCAAGAGATTGGTTCTGCCCAAAGTACTCTGCTTCCTTCCGTGAATGAACAGACACAGAAGACACCCAACTTTGATTCTGAGCTATCTCTAGAAGGTAATTCTGAACTTCCAGAAGAGTCCCCTTTGCCCCACTTTGGTAGTTTGAACAGGTTAACTGTTTATAGTCTGTTAGCCCATTTCAAGTCATACTTTGTACCAAGTAAGAAAAAGAACAATGCCAGTTCTATTCATTTACTTATTTGACTAAGAATAAAAGGTTTGTAGATTAATATATATAATATTATGTTATAGTTATATTTATAATAGTTGCTTTCTAAATACTTTATTATTTATTTAAATTCTTTATAAAAAATTTTCAGGTGGTGATTAGGTTTACTAGGGTATAGTTTATCCTAATATGATATTCCTGGTCAGGATATAATTTTATCCAAGTAAAATTCATCAGTTTTGAGTGTACAGTTTTATGAATTTTGATAAACACATCTAGTAGTGTAACAGCCTCCACAATTAACAAACCAAAAAGAACACAAATAGAACACCCCAAAAAGCTCCCTTGTTATTTTTAGTCAGTCCTCTCTCTCCTATGCTTCTTCCTATTCTAGGAATATTCTCGTGCAAGGAATATTTCACCACAATGACGTAATGTTAGGTTAAGTAGAATATGGAAGAAAGACAGCAGGGTCAAGGAGGGCAGGGAGTAAAGACTGGCTATAAGAAATAAGAAACGGTAGTGATTAGAAGCAAAAAATAGAACAAAAAAAAAATCATAGTCTTAATTCTTTAGCTTAAGGGAGGTTACAGTTCCCAGTGTCTCCCATACCGCGTTTGGTTTCAACAAAACAAAACCTCAGAATCGAGGCTGTGCTAGAGAGGGTCACGAAGTCCTTTTAAAGACCTACTTGAGGGGCGCCTGGGTGGCGCAGTCGTTAAGCATCTGCCTTCGGCTCAGGGCGTGATCCCAGCGTTCTGGGATCAAGCCCCACATCAGGCTCTTCTGCTGGGAGCCTGCTTCTTCTTCTCCCACTCCCCCTGCTTGTGTTCCCTCTCTCGCTGGCTGTCTCTGTCAAATAAATAAATAAAATCTTTAAAAAAAAAAATAAAAATAAAGACCTACTTGAGCATAACTTGGAGGAAAGGGGATTTCATCAAAAGACATTTCAGGATATAATGACTTTAACTCATACAAATCGGGCTGGTAGAATATGTTGTACTTTGGGCCACTTTAACAAGCTGTGGTTGAATCTATCCAAAAGGTACTTGAAGGTCAGTTGATCTTTAGCATCTCACCTGTTGATTAAAAGTGACATAAAGGAAAGGAATTTTGTGTAGGACCTCCTCCTTATGAATAGAAACTTACCAACAGGTTTTTTATCTTGGAGGAGCAGTAGTTGATTTCTCTCAATAGTCTTAGCCTTACCTCTTAGAAGGTAGAAAATATTTGAACTTCGCAGATACTTAGTGCTGAAATGATCCCAAGATTTAAAAAGAAGCAAACTAGGGAAGAGGTTTAGCTTTAGGTGGACAGACTGGAGAGCTGACCGCCTCTGTCTTTCTGCATGTCTGCCTTCAAAGCACTGGACGACCTGCCTCCAGTGTCTCCATTGCAGCCAGTTTCCGAGGAGGAGGCCGTTCAGATTATTGCCGACCCTCCACTGCCCCCAGATACGTTCACACTTCGAGACTACGTGGATCATTCTGAGACTCTGCAGAAATTAGTGCTTCTAGGTAAGTCTCAGCAACCTGCAAGTACTTCTTGAGTGTATTCCTCATTTGCTTTTTTGCCTTACTTTGTTCAGATCAGCATTTTTAATCTTTATCAAGATGAACAGAAGTCAAATAGTGTGAAAAGGCTTCTAGTGAAAAACTGTACTCTCTGCCCCATCCTTCCTGATCGTCATGCTATTCCCCAGAGGTATCTACTTAACTTTTTATAGCTCTTTCTGTTTGTAGTTGATCTCTGTTTATGTCATTGTTTGTGGTGCTGTTGCTTGGTTCATCAGTTTTAGCCATTGGTTGATCCCTTGTATGTACGCACATACTTTTCCCCTATTCAGTTTGCCCCGCATAGTTATGGTAACAATTTTTAGATGAATCATCAGTCGGCGATTATATTATGACTGTAAATATCACTTGCTGCTCTCTGGGATTGTTTTCCTTCCTGTACAACTTTTCATTTTTCTACAGTTGTTAATAACTCTTGTTTTTCCTTTGATTAGTTTTATTTCTAGGGCTAAATTTTCCCACACAGTAGCCTGTCCGGACAGTGTTTCCTGCAGCAAACCCTACCAGATGAGGAATTCCTTCCTTTCCGCCCTCCCCCTTCCTCCTAGAGCCCACTATCCCCCTAATGTGGATGGTTTCTGTCTAGGCCTGCTCTGTAACTATTTTAGCTTGTTGGCTGGGAGGATGCACTTGGGTCTGGATAGTTGAAGACAGCCAAGGGATCTCACTGCAGACTTTTTACTTAGTCCTCTCCTGTTCAGTCCAACACCTTATTGCAGCCATCTGCTTCTCTCATTATCTCTGAGTCTGGCACATCTCTGATTTCATTTTCCCAGATGATGAACCTCCTTTCCCCCGGGGGATTGAGAGGAACAGGGTAGATAAGGGATTGTCTCTCAAATTCATCTGCTTCTCTCATTCTCCAGTCACCGCTGTACTTTAGGCTCTCATTTTTCGCTGGAAAGTTAGGAGCTTCCTAACTTGATAGTCGTCTTATCAGCAACATTGCCATGATGATCTCTCAAATACCAGTTCTCTTTCTAAAATGCCGATCTGACTGGAAATCCTTCAAAGCCTTCCCGGGGCGCCAGAGCTCTGCCTCGTCTGGCCCCTGCTTACCTTTTCAGCTTTACTGCTTGCCCCCCCCTCCTTCTGTTTGGCCAGCTCTGACAACCGGAAAACTTAGTTCAGGTAACTTCTAAAATGTCTTCGGTGACCCTCCTCTGGACCCTTACATCATCCTGACTTAGTTCCATTCTAGCACTAATAACAATATTATAGTTGTTTACTTCTCTGTTCTGTGCAAGTTACCCAAATGTGCAGGGAATGGCCTTTGTTCTCAAGAAGCTTCAAGTCTTCAGAAGTATCTAAATATACATATATAAGAATAACTGGACTATAAGGATGAAAGGTAAAGTGAGAAGTGCTACATAAGACATACAAAGAAAGTGTTCTGTGGTTTCAAAGGGGAGAGAAAGATGACATCTGCTACAAACAGGAGAGCCAGTCACCTTCCTTCTGGAACAGCTTCCCCAGCCTTATGATAGGTGTCATGGCTAATACAAGATAAACAGAAGACATGGCCCCTGCCTTTAAACAATTTAAAGCATAGTTAAGAGTTTTGGGAATATATGTTTCAGCCATTCCTTCTCTGTATGTTGATATGTCAACAGCACATCTTGGAAGTGAC
Source organism: Ursus maritimus (assembly GCF_017311325.1). Classification (NCBI taxonomy): domain Eukaryota; kingdom Metazoa; phylum Chordata; class Mammalia; order Carnivora; family Ursidae; genus Ursus; species Ursus maritimus. The sequence continues at coordinate 41,760,858 of NW_024427107.1, read as the reverse complement.
TTAAATGACAGTACCTTAGAGGAGCCATGATTGCATTGTCAGATAGTAATTTTGAGGACCCACATGTCCCAGTGCCTGTCTGCTTCTCAGCTCTACTTTCTGCCTTTCTCTGCCTATTCTGTATCCCAGGAGGCCAGCCTCTATGCACTAGAGCTCCTTTGCCAGCTGGCTTCTGGGCAGCTTCAGCCAGCGGGAGGCACTTGCAGGAGGAGAGGGAAGGCAGGTGGGAGTTCATTTTTTTTCCCTGTCCCCTCCTTGCTTTGGGTCCTCTAACTGCCTCGCTCCATGACAACAGCTCCTACTGAGCAGCCCTTTCTTAATAGCTTGCAGTTCCCTCTGGGATCGGGTAATACTTTTTGCTCCCTGTCTCTTTAGCACTAGGGGTGCCCTTGTTCGCTCCCTCAGCTCTGTCACACCACTGTGTGAAGTCCCTTCAGTGAAGGTCTTTTTGTTTGCACTTTCTAGGACAGTATCTGCTGCCTGCCAGATCCTGATGGCTACACTAAATATGTGTAACCATAACTGAATACAGTGGTAATAATTGTAGTTACTGAATGGATAAAAGCAACTTAGACTGTGGTCACCCAGAAGTTAGAGGCGTGGATTACTCATTTGTTATATCCCCAGAGCCTAAGAGAAGTGCCTGGTCCATAGTGGGAATTCAGTGACTATTTTTTCAAGTTAAAGAAATCTTGAGTAAGCCCAAGTGATTTGTGCTGACAGCAGTGTGCTCTCCTGATGAGATTCTGCTCTCCTATTGCTGTTAAAAGGCAGCTTTTCAGGATTTCTGTTTGAGCACAGTCAGGGTGTGATGGCTCATGCTGAGCAAGGCACTTCAGCACATGTCAGCTGTAATAGTAAGTTCAATTCCAAGTCTAAACCCTTCATGTTATTTTTAAAGCACCCCTTCCCACATTTATCACAGAGATCTGAAACGAGTTTCTGTCTTATTTATGTATCTATCCATCCAGTAATTTATTTTTTATAAATATTATTTTAAAATTATAACAGAATTCCATCGAGTGTTAATAATGCAAGTACTTTAAGAGAAAGAACTCTCACCTTCTCTACATACCATTTCCACTTTCCAGAGGTAGCTTTTCCCACCTTTTTCTATGCAAATCCATTTATTACCGAAAGCCATACACGGGTTTTACATTTTTATGTAGTCAGGCTTAATATTTTTAAAATTGTTTTCTTCTACTAGTTTTAGAGTTAGTACAAATTTAAATTCTTAATCTTTCTGAAATTTTGTATCAGATATAGAAGGATTTTTTTTATTTAAGTAAAATTGACATATGTTACATAGTTTCAAATATACAACATAGTGATTCAATAGTTCTATACATCAAGCTCACCATGATAAGTGTAGTAATCAGAAACAATTATTTTTCAAATGTATAGTTAGTGGTCCCATTATGTTGCAATAAACACTGTATCTTTTCACCATTAATTTGAAATGCCATTATTATTATATGCTGATTTTTTTATTTTATTCATTTAGTTGATCCTGGATCTGTTTCTGGTCTTCATTCTGTATGTGTGTTTGTGTAATCTATTTTTCTAGTCATGATCATCTTATATCAATGCCTGTTTACTATCAAGAAATTTGGGTTTAGAATTATGTTTGGATATAATAATATATGAAATTATAATTGATTTTTCTGGTTGTGTACACCATTAAAGAAAGAATGTTTTTATTTCATTGCTTTTATATTTAAGACTTGAAAGTTGCATCTGGAAATCAGTTGGTGAGTTATTTTTCACCTAAAGAAATATTTTTAAGAATATAAAATTTAGGGGCGCCTGGGTGGTTAAGCGTCTGCCTTCGGCTCAGGGCGTGATCCCGGAGTTATGGGATCGAGCCCCACATCAGGCTCTTCTGCTATGAGCCTGCTTCTTCCTCTCCCACTCCCCCTGCTTGTGTTCCCTCTCTCGCTGGCTGTCTCTCTCTGTCAAATAAATAAATAAAATCTTTAAAAAAAAAAAAAGAATATAAAATTTAAGTCTAACCTTAAGGTTTTAGAATATCTTCAAATGTTTACTCTAAAGGTAAAGAATAGACCTTTCCTGTTCATGGTTATCTTTTTAATCAGATAAAAGGAAAAAAATTAGAGAATAAAACGCTCAGTTTTAATGAGAATTTTGAATTACAGGTTACTTTGATTCCCGGCCTAATTAATATTGTCATCTAATTATATCCATAACCAGAGAATACTTTAAAGTAACAACTTGCTTTCTCCCTCTTCTTTCTTTCTCCTGTGCCTTGTCTCACTTACTTAGACTACCTAAGATTATAGGGATATGTGAAGGTCAAAGGTTGTATACTTTCTGCTTTGTTGTATATTTGAGGGCTGTATATGCTCACCTGTTCTCACACAGACATTTCTTGAGCTCCTTCGAGGTACTTGTCTCCATGCTGAAGACCTGGAGATTACAATGAGTAAGACATAGGGTTATTTTTATTCCCCTCCCTGGAGGAGATCATAAATATATCTCGAAAATAATGCTTATAACTAAGGAAATGACAAACGTCAAAGAAGGTAACGATTTGTTTAAAGGGTTTGTTATACTGTAGAATTGCCAGTTCAGCAATTACTATGGAGATCACTGGGAGCTCATAAGCATTCTTCAAACAATATTCAAGAAACCGTACATAAGGTGATGACCCTAGCTGGGTGGTGACTTGGTGAATTTGTTTCGGGTAGAAATTTAGCCCCAAATGAATTGTTTTCCTTTATATGTGACTTTGACATAAATACTACGTTTTCATTTTAATTTAACTTTATTTCTGCAATTCGTTTAGTTTGAATATATTTAGAAGTTTCTGTTGGCCTGTTCCAGTTCTCTTTTGCACAGGTTGTTGATCTTCATCAGTAATTCCTCGTGCTTTTATGTATGAAGTTTAATGACCTCGCTAAACAGTTGTCTTCAAACAGTATTTGTAATTTATTATAGGAGTGGATCTCTCAAAGATCGAAAAACATCCAGATGCAGCCAACCTCCTTCTGAGACTGGATTTTGAAAAAGACATTAAGCAAATACTCATGTTTCTTAAAGATTTGGGTATAGAGGATAACCAGCTGGGAACATACCTGACCAAAAACTATGCTATTTTCTCTGAAGACCTTGAAAATCTTAAGACCAGGTAGGGCTTTTACAATGATTTTCACATAACCCAAGAAGTGGTTATGAAGGAAATGTATGTATAAGTTATTAAGTCTTAGCTGCATAAGGATTAGCTGATAATGAACACGAATGTTATTTATTTTTTTCTTATGGACTTTCTTTGATCAAGATTAAGGATCAAACAGTTCTTTTATTCGACTTCTCATTTTTATGTGTTCAACTTATTGCTGAGTCAATACTTAACGGGTTCTCTTCAGAAACTGGAATAAAAATTTTCTTTAATCCATTAACAAATGGCTAAATTACCTGAGAGTGCACTTAGAGTTATGAAAGCCTGAACTTTCGTGGATAGTTTTAATTTTCTGGGCAATTTTTGATGGTAGACATCTGACATCCTCTTGGCACATTATTGTATAATTTGCTTAATCATTTCCGTAAGTTGGCTATTTTGGTTGTTCCTTTTTTTTTTCTTTAAAAAGCACTTCCATAAACATCTTTGTACTTCATTCAACATTCAAATAATTTATTAAATCTGTGAGAATCAATACAGGGCGATGAGATAGTATTGATCTGTGAGATAAGAATCCTGCTAGGCATTGGGAACACCACAGAGAACAAGACAGAGCGCCTGTCCCTAATTCACCTTTTGAATTTATTATCCTCTCTACTACTCAACGTAAGTCAGTTCTTCCCTGTATTTCCAGATTCACCTAATGGGAGCATGGTTCACCTTGTTGCCCAAATCAGAAATATTGGTAGTAACTTTGGCTTCTCTTCTTTTAGTATCCACATCTGATTAATAAATCACCTATCAATTCTTTTTTATCTCTCAAATCAGTCAACGCATTTCTCTTAATCTTCACTATGAAGATCACCTCGGGTCCCCATTTCACATGAAGATTGCTGTAACAGTTTCCTAACTTTTCTGCCTCTAGTCTCCACCACCAGATGGTGAGCCTCACTGCACTTCAGAGAACACTACAGTTCCTTGAACAACATCAGAGTCCAATGCCTTGTCTGAATTAGGGGGAAAAAAAGGAAACAAAAGACTAGATTCCTTACATTGAACAATTTGGGCTCCTGTATATGCAAGGCACTGAGCTAGACTTCAACCACCTAAGATAGACACGCACACCCTCTCTCTTCATGGACTTACCTTCTGATATAATATAGACAGACTATTACAGGGGAGAGAATGAGTGATTCTAGGAAACTCAGTCTGACATATCCAGCTCTGCTTCTCCTCCTGACTGTCTGGAACACTGATCCCTCCCCATTCAAAAACCAGTTTGCCCTATTCTTCAAGATTTATTCAAAGGAAGTGTGCATACCAGGAGGTGGGGATTGTTGGGACCCATTTCAGAGACTGCCTACTGGGCTAATATGATTTTTTTTTAATTGAAGTACAGTTGACATACAATGCTACATTAGTTTCAGGTGTACAAAAGAGTGATTCAGCAAGTCTATACAAGGCTATCTGTAATGCTGTGCTTACCACAAGTGTAGCTACCATCTGTCACCATACAGCGCTATTTCAATGCCGTTGACTACTGCACCACCATTATTAATATCCCCATTTTCCAGGAGAGGCACGGAAAGGTTTAATAATTTGTCCAAGATGACGTGGATAGTGTAAGTGACAGAGCTGGGATTCAGGCCCAATTAGTCTAACTGCAGCGTCCTGTCTACTGCACCATGCTGTCTCCCTGCTCTTAATTCTGTAAAGCAAACCTAAGTTTAAAGGAAGGTGAAGTGACTTGCTCAAGATCACACATGCTCCTAACACTGAAAGGATATTCTGTCATACACAGCGTAGTTTAATGGTTCCTAAACCTGGCCGATTCAAATTCTGGAGGGTTGCTTTTAATTACTTGGAATTTTTTAATAGGTTTATCCACATACAGCAAAAAATAAGCTTCTACTGTAAGAGGCAAGAGTATGATAATCTTTATTTAATTGAACTTAACTTTTGTCTCTGGTATGTACAGTATTATTTTCTAGGATTTCTGTAATAGCATTGATTTCATATACTTGTTCTCCTTTGAATGAAGAAAATTTCAAATGTATAAAGAAGTTATTTGGTTCTTTGTAAGAATTTTGAAATGGATAATCTGCATTTAATTATTTAAATTTCTTTTGGCTGGGCCTTATATCTTAATTTTTTATTAGAAAAATTAGCACAAGGTAGACAACAGTTTTAACAGTGTTTTAGTCAGATACTGATTTTTGCTGTGACCAAAAAACAAGAGGGAAAGAAAAAGTAATCCTCCTTCCCACTTACTTAATTCCTATCCCTCATCAACTGTCTGAGACCTGTCTGTGGAGGCAGCTACTATGATCAGGTTTTTTTGTTTGACCTGCTAAGAATGTTCTGTCATATGCAAGCATATGTGTATATGTGTGTACAAATACACATGAACCCACGTGCATACAACTGGTAGCATTTATACATGCTGTTGTCACCCCACTTTCTTACCTTAACTGTATATTAGAGAGAGTTTTGTACTGGGACTTCCTCTTCTTCTTAGTGCTAGCATAGTTCATCCTGCGGATCATCCAGTCCCTTGTGATCAACATGGTGCTTGTTTCCAGTCACTGCTATCACAACGAGGCTGCAGTGATTCTCCTATGTGTGTGTATATATATCATTTCGCACATACTGCTATGTATCTGTAGGACAGATTTCTAGAAATGGAATTGCTAGGTGAAATGGTATGTGCATTTATAATCTTAATAGATGTCAACAAGTTGGCCTTTGTAAGGTTGTTTTCTAGTTTACGCTCCCATCAACACCATACAGAAATGCCAGTTTCTCTGTTACCCTCACTAATACAGAGTCATCAAACTTCATAGTTTCGGTTCATTTTATAGATAAAAACAATGCCTCAGTGTTGTTTCAGAAATGACGTTTGGAGGATCTTCTCCTATGTTGAAGTTCTATTTACATCGCCTTATCTATAAATCACATATATCCTTTGCCATTTTAAAATTAAGTCTTTTTCTTTCTTTTGTAAGCATTCTTCTATATTTTAACAAAATTAGTTATTTCTCTGTGACATGCTGTAAATACTTGACACTTGTTTTGACTTTGTCAATGGTTGGGGGGGTTGCCTTGCATTGTAAATTTTTATATAGTTAAATTTATCGGTCTTTTCTCTCATGTCCTCTAAGGGAGTCCCTTAAAGGAGCAGTAGTCACTTACAAAATATAAGCTGTAGTGGTACTTGGTATAGAAATAGCATAGGCATTTGGTATAGGCATGCCTGGGTTCAGATCTCAGCTTCGTCATTAATTAGCTGGTGGTCTGGGGCGCCTGGGTGGCACAGCGGTTGAGCGTCTGCCTTTGGCTCAGGGCGTGATCCTGGCGATCCGGGATCGAGCCCCACATCAGGCTCTTCCGCTGTGAGCCTGCTTCTTCCTCTCCCACTCCCCCTGCTTGTGTTCCCTCTCTCGCTGGCTGTCTCTATCTCTGTCGAATAAATAAATAAATAAAATCTTAAAAAAATAAAAATAAAAAAAATAAATAAATTAGCTGGTGGTCTGAGAGGAGTTATTTAACTTCTCTGAATCTATGTTTCTTCAGATACAATGTGGAAAATTACCTGGTTCACAGGTTTTTGTTTTTTTACCTTTTTATTTGGTGAGAATTAAACAAGATAATGTCCTGGTATATTTTAGGCATTTAATAAAACCTCCTTTTACAATGTTTATAAGTTTTTAAAAATCAATAATGTTATTTCATAGGCAAACTTTCTATATTTTACTACCTTATTTTGGTTCCCAGAAACTTAGGAAATTTCTCAGTTGTTAACAAAATGCATAATGGAAATCACAGTAAAAATTATTTACGAGTATACATATTCAATAAATTTGCTAAACTAAAAAATTCCTCTCTTGACTTCTGCCACACTTGAGGGTCTTTATAAAAAGAGTTTGGAATCTTATTTTCTTAATTTATGGATTTTCTGTTCTTAGCAAGAGATTCTTAAACAGAAGCTATTTGATTTTTTCCTACCAAGTAATAGTAATAGTAATAGTAATTAACTGAAAAGAGAATCTGTTAGATTTCAGAATTAGTTGGTTTCTAAGTAGAAATGGGAACCATTCTAGAGTTGGATGGGTGCTTGTTTTGCTTTAACTGTATTTGGGCCATTACTATAGAATGTTTTTACTTATCCTTTCTTTTGTTTGTTTGGAAAGTAGCACGACATTAGTAAATGTTAATTATATGTACATGTATTTTTTGTTTGTTTTTCTAGAGTGGCTTATCTGCAGTCAAAAAATTTCAGTAAGGCACATATTGCACAGATGGTCAGAAATGCACCATTTTTGCTGAGTTTTTCAGTGGAAAGATTGGATAACAGATTGGGATTTTTTCAGAAAGAACTTGAACTTAGCGTGAAGAAGGTAAAGAAAAGAGGAGAATTTATATATTTGCATATGAGCTACATTTAGTAACTTAAATCTCACGTTTCTCACAGATGCCTGGCCCATATGAATTCTATAAATGCCTGGTATTTTTGTATAAGAATGAATTATCCTACTAGGTTAAATATATAACTGTATCATTTTATAATATTCCATCAAGTTGGTGCCTTAACTTTTGTTTTCAGTATTTGTTTTTTCCTCCAACAGCATTAAGTTTATGTATTTTCAGGGTTCCTAGCATTTTTCTGACTGGCTCATATTTTGAACTTTAGTTTTGTGCTCCTAGTAATGCCTTGTTTTCCCAAACTAGTTGAATGTGCATGAATAGTAATAATAGATTGTTTTATAACTATAGACTAGAGATCTGGTAGTTCGTCTCCCAAGGCTACTAACTGGAAGTCTGGAGCCCGTGAAAGAAAACATGAAGGTAGGTTGACTTTAAGATTTTCAGAAATCAGCTTCTTTCTTCAAGTGCTTAAGAAGAGGATAGATTTTGCTACTATCTTCTTAAAGAACACTAGATTGTGAAAGAAGTTATTTCTAAAAAGATGGACATAGGAAATGATGTAATAAATATCTAGCAGGCGATACGTTTTAGTTAATAATATGTTCCCATGTTGAGCAGGTGTTACATGTGTGAATCACCTTGTAGACACGGATACCAGTAATCCTAGAGTAATGCATTAGGTGCCTGCGCAATGCCTGGAAACCACATCTGTTGTCCAGTGTGAGACGCCAGCTTAACGTCACCTCGGTGGGAGATGAGATTTGGAGGCTGGATCCAAAAGACTTCTGTGAAGAGACCAGTGGCCAAGCACATCGCTCTCCTTAGAACTGTGCCCACTGCCAGCTCTAATTCTGTCACAGGACTTACCAGACACTCGTTACTGTCCTTCCTCCAAGAGAATAGTATAAAGCCAAAGGCAGCTGACTAGTTAGTATACAAAGCTGTAGTAAGATTTGAAATTATGATAGAAGGCCTATTTTTCTGAGGTGCTTAAAGTCTTTCATGTCCAGTTGTTGAAGAAATTTTTGTTGAGCACCTGCCCATGCACTGTGCTGGGGAGATAGTCCCTGCTCTCATGGGGTTTATAATCTAGTGGGGGCAGCCCCCACTATGGATTGGTAGGGGAGCAGAGGACCTAACACACTATTGGATATTTAGTTTTACCATCTCTGTCTGAAATTTTGACATGTAGTTTTTCCAGATAACATGTATATGCGTGTGCTTGGGAGCAGAGACTCAAAAAACACGTTGAAATCTTAACTGCTGGTCTGTGATGTAGGGCCCGTACAGATAGCCTGACCAGGCCTTCCACATCCACTATTATTTTGTTGCATTGTCATGATAGCTCCTTTTGGTGACCTTCGTGATGATCACCATGCTGTGAGAGTTCATCTCAGAAGAGGGGCTTGAAATTCAGGTTACCCCGGAAGCAGGAAGCTATGGACCCTTGAGGGCATTGGCATAGCTGTCTCCAGATTTTAATGTCCTCTTTTCAAATTTTAAAAGAATCAGTTTGTCCTCTGGCATATTACCAAAATAACTGTTTCCATTTGTGATTCAAGCAACTCTACTTTCTTTTAGGTTTATCGTCTTGAACTAGGTTTTAAACATAATGAAATTCAACATATGATCACCAAAGTCCCAAAGATGTTGACTGCAAATAAAAGGAAACTTACTGAGACTTTCGACTATGTGCACAATGTGATGAGCATTCCCCACCACCTCATTGTCAAGTTCCCACAGGTAACAAGTGCACAGCTCTCTCTGGGAACTCTCATTGCCCTTCATCCAGAACTGCTCTCTGTGTGCGTAGTGCTGTTCGCTGCAAAAATGACTTGCTGTTTGGGAAGGAATTGGACCAAATATAGTCTGGTTCTGAAATTGACAGTTGTAGTAAGGTCATATTTCTTTTGCCCATCTTTTAAATCAAGAATGCATCTAGCAAATGAAGTTGAGGGATCACTTGTGAAAAGTTCACAGCTTCTAGGGCACACATGTACATCTCCATAGGAGACACAAGTGACGAGTCTGTTTGCCTATGATTGTTACCTATTGCCTGCTGCAATCTAACATATTCCCAATTGTGTTTTTCTCCACTTAAATTTGAAATAGATCACTTCCCTTAAAGGTCCTGTCAATTCTACATGTACTTTTTATTCACAGTCTAAGTCCATTAGTTAGAGGCGCCTGGGTGGCTCAGTCGGTTAAAGTGTTCAACTCTTGGTTTTGGCTCAGGTCATCATCTCATGGGTCCTGAGATTGAGCCCCACAGCGGGCTCTGCAGTCAGCAGGGAGTCTGCTTGGGATTCTCTCCTTCTGCCCCTCCCCGCAGTTGTGTGGGGTCTCTCTCTCTCTCTCTCTTTCTCTAAAATGAATAAATAAATCTTTTAAAATAAATAAATAAATCCATTAGTTAATGAGCCATATTGTAATGATCTCCTACAAAAGCATAAAACAGTTCTAGTTTGCCATTGTGCCAAAGCCATATTTATATTTTCCAAGCTAATCAGACTTTCCTGTTCTTTAGCAAGTGACATTATCTGCTTGTTCACAAGAATGTTAACTCTTTGAAAGCAGAGAGCCTGTCTGATTTATACACTGCTGGATTCCTAGTGCCTGGAACTGTACCAGGACATTTAGTAGGCACTAAATAAATATTTGCTGAACAAATGAATGATTGAATTTCATCAAAGTCATCCTTTCTTTCCTGTTTGCCATGTGAATAGACACTCCATATTTACTGGATAAATGAAAGACTGAATTTCATTAGAGTGATCCCCTACTCTGTTTTCTACATGTGTTCTTGATCTAAAGATAGGCAAAAGAAATTTGACTTTAATATAACTCAGAACTAGATTGCATTTGGTACAGTTCCTTCACAAATAGCAATGTTTATTTACCTATCATACTTCACTATGAGGAGGCCCTTAATAAAGAGCTTTTCTGTTTCATCAAATGTATTCATTATTAAAAGTGCAGTGGTACAAATTTGGCTTATTGGAACAATTGTAAAGTAAGTGGTCTTCAACTAGAAAGCAGTAACAATTAGTTCTCCCCTGGGCTGTTAGATAATTCAGTGACACAGCATAAAATAATCTCATTTGGGGATACAAAAGTCAATCAGACATGGTCTGTATGCTTGTGGAATTTGTGATCTAGTGTGGAAGACAAGTTTCTAAAATGTCATTGATTTACATAATGTTAGAGTCTTAACCAGATAGACTTAGTTAAGTCTAAGTCTACTGTAACCTAGACTTAGGTAAGTCTTCTGTAACATAGACTTAGGTAAGTCTTAACCTTACAGAGCTTATTAATTTAATGTAGAAGAGGTAGGAAAATCATACTAATAATGATAGCTACTAAGTGCTCACTGTGTGCCAGCTCTGTCTTTACTGCTTTACTTGTATGAATTCATTTAATCCTCACAACCACCATATGAGATAGGTACTATTATTATCCCTGTTTTACAACTGACGAAAGTGAACATAAAAGGATCGTCGAAAGGTTACCCAGGTAATAACGGACAGAGCCAAGATTAGAACTCTGGCAGTCGAGTTTAAAAAACCATGCTCTTAACTAGGATATGAATGCTACCACTCTAAGAACTGACATTTGAGTTGTCAGTAGAATGAGTGGGGTCTTCCAGAAGGATAGAAACTTTCTAAGTCTACTAGAGGAAACTATAAACTTGACCAGATACATCAAAATCACTTGTTTAAAAAACACAGACTATTAGGCACCCCAAACCCTAGCTTTTGGGAAGCCCACTTGTAGAACTGTGACTTCCTTATTGGGATTCTCAGACTCGTAGAGGTCTGGCTAATATTGTTAAAAAAAAAAACAATAAACAAAAAAATGGAAAAATATTAACTGACGGGACTGGGGGGGAACTGAAAGACTTTAAATTTTTGGCTGGTGCTTTAAAAACTTAGTGGTATGAAACAAATTTTCTCTTGCAAATAACGGTTCTGGTTGGCCTATTCCTGATTCCTTTTTAAAGTTGCTGCCACTAACGCTACATCTTAAGAGTTTTAACCCCAAGACGGATAAGACGTGCATTCCCTAGTTGCTCGCCTAGAGACCAGGTTCATTTCATTCTAATACTAGGCAGGGAGAGGGAGCAGGCAGGAATTTTACAAAAAAAAAGGAAGCTTCCATAGATTGTGAAATCTTACAAACTTTTGGTGCCAGTGGATCTTGATTTCTAACTTTGGTTCTCAAACTTGACGGTGTCAGAATCACCTGGAGAACCTATGGGCCCCATTCAAAGTTTCTGATTAAGTATTTTGGGGACAGAGCCTGAGGATTTGCTGTTTTAATGTCTCCTCCATCTGGATTAGCCAATGTTCTTTGCTTACAGTATAGCCCTTAATTACTTTATAATTGTTCTGTTAGTTCTTTTTAATCATAATCTCTTAGCAGAAGCTATACGGGCTAAACCCTGTGACATTTATCATAGTTACTAAGCATGTGGTCAGTACTTTATAATTGTTAGCCTAATTAAAAATTTTAGCAAAACATTTTAATAGTTCATCTTTCAGTGCACAATGTTGTTTTTAAAAACTTTTTTTTTCTTTTTTAGGTATTTAATACAAGGTTGTTTAAAGTCAAAGAAAGGCATTTGTTTCTTACCTATATAGGAAGAGCACAATATGATCCAACAAAACCTAACTATATCTCTTTGGACAAGTTAGTGTCTGTGCCTGATGAAATATTTTGTGAAGAGATTGCCAAAGCCTCAGTACAAGACTTTGAAAAATTCTTAAAAACTCTTTAGTTTTTGATGAGTGTTAAAATGTAATAATGTAAAATGAATGTGGATATGAATGAATGATATATATTTTTAAATAAATGCCTCAGGCCTCCTTTGATGCTGGAAACAATTTCTTGATATTGTGAATTTGGGTACACTTGTGGCAGATCTTTCTTACAAGTTCCTAGTGACTTAATTTTTCTTCACCTCCACCATTTCCTTCCTTCTCGGGGAGGACAGAACTTAAACCACAGCAGGCTGAGAGGAGAGAGGGTCACTTTCCTATGGGCTGGCACACTGTCCTTCTGGTGAGGATGAGGATAGAGGTTTCCCTCTGATATTCGCAGGCCTTCTAAAGTGGCAAGACCTCTTTATTTTCTTCAAAATGTTAAGAGTTTCTGGAGTATCCTATGTTATTATTCACCTAATAACTACTATTCATGTAGATAATGCTACAAAACACATTCCATTTTGGATGATCCGCACTGTATCTTCCTGAGCATAGATATTCAGAGTTGCCCACAATTGGCTACTGAGAATCGGGAAAGGAAAAAGGATTGGGGAGGTGGGAGGGAGATAAGTAAAGGGCAATGAAACATAGTAAAAGGCCATAATAAACCTCTGACTTATTGCCAGTATGCAAAGATTTATTACAGTATGAACTGATACTCTTTTTCCCATTTATCATGTAGACATGTAATCCTGAGCTAGTAATTTCTCTGGGTCAGATCCTTATTTGTAAAACAAGGCATTGTGACTTCAGCTATCTGCCTTGGGATCACAAGCTTGGCTTGGGTAGTTAACACTGGTGGCTTCCAGCGAACCACCCTGGTATTTGTTCTTGTCCCCTTCCACACTGACTCTGGGCTAATGAGATCTGGTCCCTGAAACATTATCAAGCAGAAGCTAGACAAGTCCTTGCACACTGGGGCCTGTCCTCTTGAAACATTTGCTCTTGGAACCCTGAGCCACTGTGTAAAGAGGTCAGGTGACTGTCGGAGAAATGAGGTGGACAGAAAGAGGTGCCTGGCCAAAACTCAGCTATTCCAGCCATGCCAACCAAGTACCAGATGTGTGGGGGAAGATAGACAATTCAGCCTTAGCAGATACAACATGGAGCAGAACGATCCAGCTGAATTCAGAACTGGGATAAAAAAGAAAGACACTAACTTCGGGGGCAGTTTGTTGCGCACCAGGGTTCTGTGGTGTGCTATAGGTCCGGAAGCCTTGTAAGAAACTAAATTTGTAATTGATCAGGGCCTTTCAGTTAGGTATTTTATTCATTTGCCCAACAGACATTTGAGTTCCTAAAATGCAGTGGTGAGTGTGGCATAGTTACGGGCCTTCATGGAGTTCTCTAATGGATGAGATCAATACACAGGGAACAGGGTTCAGCTAAAAAACAAAGCATGGAACCATCCCAAATGATCTCTCTATGGCTCAGAACCTCATTTTGCCCTTATTAACAAACCACTTGTATCAGTCAGAAAAGGCTACAATGAACGGTCCTAAAACGGTTTTTTTAAAGATTTATTTATTTGAGAGACAGCATGAGCAGGGGGATGAGCAAAGGGAGAAGGAGAAGCAGACTCCCTGCTGAGCAGGAAGCCTGATGCAGAACTCCATCCCAGGACTCCAAGGTCATGACCTGAGCTGACAGCAGATGCTTAACCAACTGAGCTACCCAGCTGCCCCAAACCTTAAATGGTTTAAAACCACAGAGGTTTTGATCCCATACATGTCCTACTTGGGACCAAAAAATTTATGAAGGGAAATTTATGAAAATCTATGAAAGGGGAAAGGAATGTGAGCACAAGCAGGGGGAGGGGCAGGCAGAGGGAGAAGCAGGCTCTCCCTGATGGGGGAGAGCAAGCAAGGAGCCTGATGGGGACTTGATCCCAGGATCCTGGGATCGTGACCTGAGCGAAAGGCAGACGCTTTACCGACTGAACCCAGGTGTCCTGCAATGTGAATTGCTCTTAAAAACTGATCACATTTTTCTTGGCCAAAGCGTTACATGGCCATGCCTAGCTTTAAGAGAGCAGAAAAATGCAATCCTACCCACGTGCCAGTAATCAAACATAGTATTTGAATCAATACTAATGACTGCCAGCAAACATCCAGGAGCGCTAGGCTCAGTACCTCTAGGAGCTGGATTTTGTGACAGTCTTGGGCGTCTGATCTCTTGACAAGGTCTTCCTTCTCTTACCACCATCACTGTGTAACCAGCAAGCTGAAACTTAAGGGTAATGAAGCAACAAGGGTTTACTGAGTACTTCTTGCAAGGCAATGTGCCAGTGTTCAAATGTATTGCACTTCTTCGCATCTTTCAGACTTCACTTTGGCTAGTGTAGTCTGGGAGCACACATTCACCAGTTTTTAGTGCAGCATACAGGACTGAGTAACATGAGAATCTGGTGGCACAAAGAAGAAAAAAGGGGAAGGCAACAAAAGTTGAGAACTGGAATGTGACTAAGACCATTGACTCTAACCTTTTGAATTGACAAGGAGATGGAGTTCTATGTGGTCCCAGTTCTCAGCTTAAGCCTGAAGAAAACAACAGTAGATATTTGTGGGTGCTTGTTATGGATTGAATTGTGTCTCCCCATAAGTCATGTTGAAACCCTAATCCTCAATGTGATGGCATTTAGAGATAGGGGCTTCATAATGGGAATAGCGTCCCTGTAAGATACAAAAGAGCCTGCTCTGTCTTTGCTGTGTAAGGACACAGTGCGAAGGCATTCCTCTAAAACCCACAGGAAAAACTCCCACCTGAAAGTGACCATTCTTGCACCTTGATCTTGGGCTTTTAGCCTCCAGAACTGTGAGAAATACATTTTGTTTTTTAAACTATCCAGCCTGTGATGTTTTGTTATGGCAGTTCGGGCTGACCATGACAGTAATGGTGGTAGAAGGTCACTAGTAACTTAATGAGTCAGTCACACTATAATTGTTTCTGTCCCTAGATTTTAATGCCTTAGACTTAACATGTTGGGGCTGAGACGTTAAAAGTATACTTTTATCTTAAAATCACACACAAATTCTGCTATATATCTTAGATTTAGCATTAAAATTTTTTTTGTTCTGACCTACCCTTCCACGAAAATGGCTTGGTGTAGACCTTAAGCTGGAGAAACCTAAGGTCTAAAGGTTAGTGTCTCCTGGATTAGTATTGTGGTATATGGCCCTAAAATTAAGGAGTCCCAAAGTTTTACCCGGATCCTCTGATACCAGAAGATAAATCTGGATTCTTCCTGGCTGTGTAGTCTTGGACAATTTATACAGCCTTTTTGAGCCCGTTTCCTCTCTACATTGGGATAATCATAGTACTTACCTCAGGGATTTAGAACTAAATGAGAGAATTAAAATGACAATACGCAGGTAAAAGGTTTAGCGCACAAAGGGCGCAATAAATACTCTCTAAATTCTCACAGCTCGTCCATCACAGAACCTAGGCTAATGCCGCTTATTCATTACCTAATGTTCTTCCCATCAGGTCACATGAAATGTTTCGTGCAACGGGGCGCGCAAAACACTCACCCTACTACATTGGCATGACGTAGACGGGTAAAACGCCAGCGGCAGGAGCCCCAAGTCGGCTACCAGAAACTGCGCCTGCGCAGGCGTCCTTCCTCGCCCAGCGACGCGACAGGAGGCGCCTGCGCATTGGGCCCAGAGCGTCCTCCAGGACTTACCCAGCAGGCAACGCGGCAGTCTCGGGTCAAAATGGCGAGCAGGCCTAGCGGTAAGTCGTTGGTGACCTCTCTGACAGGCATTGCCACACTCAGCCTTTTATTCTTGCAGCAATTTGCTCCGCTTCCTCTGTCCTAAGTGGCTAGGTGTGTGATGTCAGCGAAGGTGGAGGCTCCGCTCTAGCCTAAAGGGCGCCTTTGCCCCCCACCCTTACTGTCCCCAGGCGGGGCTCACCTGAAGGGTTGAAGGTGGATCTGCTGTGAAGGTGCCCGCGGTGGCTCCGATAGTCCTGCCATTCCAACTGCCCGTGCTCGGCAGGCCTTCCCCTCGGCCTTAGAAGTGTTCAGGGGCACAGGGAGATAATCAGTGCATGACTTTCAACCAAAATGAACCGAGTGCTTGCCGTGAGTCAAGCCCTGTCGTGTGCGATAAATTCTCCGGCCTGTGTGACGAGGGAGATATTAGTTTCCCTTTTACGCTAATCAGGTAACCGAGGCAGAGTGACCGGAGGAAATAGGTCTGCAAACTTCCTTCTACGCCTCGCGCTTCTCAAACGGAATTCGGGGCAGCTGAGCCAGGGTTACAGCGAAGCTTCAGATTAATTAGGTTTATCTGGAACGTCAGCTCGGTCTGTAGATTTGGAGAAGTTTGTATTTACTCCAGGCACTAAAACAAACATACTTACTATGCAGTAGAATACAGAGATTACCGGAATATTTAAAACAGATCGTGAACACGAAGAATTTTCCCTTCCCCGCACCTTTTTTGCTGTTCGCAGCCCTCTGGAGGTATGAATTGGAGTAGCCTTTAAATAATACTGGTCCTTTTCTCCTCGGGCTCAGCAGTGGTGAAGTTATTGGGAAACATCCGATTGCCGGAAAAATCCGTTAATCTAAATGACATTGAACTTTTTTGGGGGGTTGGGGGAGACATTTAAGAATTCATTGCTTCATTAATTTGACAAATATGGAAGGCACTCTGTCCTGTGTTTGAGAACTAGATAGACCTGGTCTCAACCCTCTCACTAGCTGGCTCTGATCTTGGAGAGGATAGGTTCTGTAAGCCTTATTATTCTGCGAGGACAGGTGTGTTGTAAATAAACCGAGCTAATGTGGGTAAAGCAGATAGGATAGTAACTAGAACACAAGTGTTCAATGAATATTAATCATCACCATCAAAGGAAAATATGTATGTAGGTCATTTGTTTTCTACAAGTATGTTTGTAGATTGTTGACTCTTTGGTACTTGTTTTTCTAGAAGCAATCTTCTACATGGTGTTTAATTTTCAAGGAGATTTACCAAGGCTGTGTAATCTGTGATATGCTAAGAAGTAGGGATGAGTAGGGGTTGAAATAAAAGAGTTTGCTTTCATTCCTTGGTGAGAGAATAGCCCCAGACAAAATTTTTAAAAGAAAATTTAAATTTACTCTATCTCCCCCTCTTACCACATCTCTCTTAACGAGCATCAGGCACTATAGTGTTGCCCTTAGTCCCTACTGGGTTATCCCATCAGGCTCAGTCCTCCCCCAGAGAGCTTTGGCATTACCCATTTCTTCTCATTCTCATCCTTTTTCAAATATCTATTTCCTTGTTGGAAAGTTAGCTACTTGGGAGGAAGAAAATGAACGTCTTCTACTAATCCATATTGATATTAAATGACTAGGTAATGGTATCAAAATCCTCCCAGAAATATGTGTATTTTTAAAGAGGGTAGCCAAGTGAATTAAAAGTAATGTAGAATAAAGATTTTGGAGGATGAAGGTCATTGAGACCTGCCAGCCTGTCCTGAAGTCTTACCTACTTTACATGTAATTCCAGCTCCGTTGATAAGAAAAGTTTACACTTATTTCCTGTCATTTATTTCTGAAATTACAGAAGATGGAGGAGTTCTGAGTTCCATTCCCACACCCTACCCTTCAGTTCTGATGGTAGCAGGGGTACATAAAAGATGGGATACTTGACATGAGGAGGCTGGAGTGCTGATAACTGCTATAGATCTTTTGTACATCATGTGCTTGAGTTTACCCTTTTTTCCCCTGACTTGCTGCCCAGTTTTTTTTAACCTGTAATCACTTTTGCTCATAGATAAAATAAGCAGTTTTTGTCTACAGTATACAGAATATACACTTCCAAAAGGAAATTCCTTCCTATGTTTGCATTCTCTAACAAGGTAACTTACAAGAGTACTGGTTGCTTGCCTATCCAGGTGATCGTATAGTATAAGTGAATCGTAGAAACTAACAGTGTGACAATATCAGTTGCAGCATCAGGCCGGTGGCTGGAGGGTATTCGAAAATGGTATTACAATGCTGCAGGGTTCAATAAACTGGGTGAGTATCTTTTTATTTGCCTTTTCTTGGTTTTTTTTTTTTTTTTGCTTTTTCTGAGAATAGTCCTTTTGCAAGAGTTGTTATGATTACCAAAAACAGCTTAACTAATTGTACCAATGTACTAGAAAATTTTTAAAATTAGGCCATATTTTATTGTCCAGTCATTTTTAAAATTTTTTTGAGAAGAGAGTAATAGAATCAATCACTTCAGATGTTTGAGGTGGAAATAAGTTATGTTCTTGAAATATGGTCACAGTACATTTTCCTTATACGCTCCCCCTCCCGACTCCTTCATTTGGCATTTGAAAATTTAAGTTATATGAACTTTGAAAGTAAGATTTCTCAAATGTTAAAATTGTCAAATGTTCAAATCATCGGATACATGAACTCTTTTAGAACTTTAGAAGTTGCCATGAACTTCATCTTTTTTTAATTGAAGCTTGACAGAAGCGTCATTAAATGTTACTGGTTCATTAGTGCACTGTCATCTTAAGGTTCTTTAATACCTTGATCTCAGATTCAAAGTATAAGAAAGTAGAGATGTGATTTATTGATGAGTGTTTAAAAACAAAGTAGATATTTTAGATGTTTTAAAATTGTTAGATAAAATGTGAATTTTGTGAGTGCATTTTAAAAGACTCATATTGTTTCTACAGTACCGTTTAAGAAATAACCCATTATGAAGGGAAGGAGAAAATAAGATAAAATCAGAGAGGGAGACAAACCATAGGAGACTCTTAACTATAGGAAACAAACTGAGGGTTGCTGGAGGGGAAGTCGGGGGGGCATGGGGTGAGTGAGGGATGGACATTAAGGAGGGTACTTGATGTAATGAGCACTGGATGTTATACACAACTCATGAGTAGCTAAACTCTACCTCTGAAGCTAATAATACACTATGTTAATTAGTTGATTTTAAATTAAAAAAGGAAATAACCCATTATTATGTACGAAATGCACACAACTTAACCAAGTCTTAAGTTATGTTTATGACTAAATATATTTCATTCATTTTTTAAAAATGTCTGATTTTTGAGATGTGTATTCAATCTGACTCTTGTTTTCTATCACAGGGTTAATGCGAGATGATACAATACATGAGAATGATGATGTGAAAGAAGCCATAAGAAGGCTTCCTGAGAACCTTTATAACGACAGGATGTTTCGCATTAAGAGGGCACTGGACCTGACCATGAGGCATCAGATCTTGCCTAAAGAGCAGTGGACAAAATATGAGGAGGTAGCTCAGCTTTTATGTATCTGACAATGTTGGCCACTGAGCATTGAGCATTAGAAACAGAGAAGCACATTGCTTTGTACAGTGCTTTAGAGTTCTTAAAGTTGTGTCACATAAATACCCTCATGGCAGTCCAGTGAGGTTAATAGAGCAAATGTTAACTCCATTTTAGAGATTAATACTTTGTGACTTAGAGGTGACATGATTGTTCCAAAATCACTAAACAAGTCTCTGATATAGAGATCCAGGGCTAGAGTGCAGATCCTCTGTTTTCTGGGTCATTGTTCTCCCTCTACACTCTGCACCCTGCTCAGATGAAACAATGGTGGTATCCATGTGATCAGCCCTGCAGTAGCCCTCTGGCCCCCAGGAAGGACTCTGAAGTAAACCCTCACCCCTTGAACTGCATTGAAGCTAGGCAAAAGCTTCTACTCTCATATGTTCTTCTCTTGCAGATTTTCCCCTCTCAACCTATCAAAGCCACTTATTACAATATCTTTGTGGGTTTTTACATTTTAGAAAAGCAGATTGTTCTTAGTCTGCTTGAAAATACGTTTTCTTAAGTTGGAAATAAAAATTAATTTTGGTGAATTTCTTTTGTCAAAGACTTGTTTAGTGTTTGGGATAGATCAGTATGTGATGCCTACATATAATATTTTTCTTTTATTCATTCTTTAGGATAAATTCTACCTTGAACCATATCTGAAAGAAGTTATTCGGGAAAGAAAAGAGAGAGAAGAATGGGCAAAGAAATAATCATGAAGTTGAATTTGTGGTTGCAGTTGCCCTCACACTTTTTAAGTTGAGTAAACCTGAAATGTACAATTTAGAACTATCTGAGCTGCAAATGTACTACTTTAAATAAATGTCTGTTGTGATTATTGTTGGAGTGTTTGAATTCTAAATCTTAATAACTACTGAATTTACTTACCTGTTACAATTCTTTCTAGACTTCTAAGATATTTTTTAGTTTTATTGCTTCCTGGAGCTCAGGCCACTTTAATCAGTTTTCTTCACTGGTTGGACAATGTCTTAATTTACGGAAGGATATAACATCCTTGCAAGTAGAATAGTCACCTTTATATTGCCTTTGTAGATTAGCAAGGTAATTAGAAGCCCCCTCAGGGCCTCACTTGGCAGGGATGGAGTAGAGCAAGAAACAAGTGCCAGTGAGTTTACTGCGTGTGAAGCAAACCACCGTAACAGATTGGCCCTCAGAATTTACAAGTTACCCAATGAAAAGAGACCTCTCTCTTTTCACCCCCTTGTTTGCCAGAATTGGTAAACAGCTCTCTCCAACCACTGTTCTCCGAATATTCTTGATTTTACATCCTATCCTTTTTTAAAAAGTTACATACGTGGTCCCAATATGGGTCTGTGTATGAAACATGTATGTGTTCTTGTGTTAATATGTGTAATAGAAAACAAAAACTAGACATTAAAGAAATTGACAAAAATACAAAGTTAAAGTGTTAAGGTTATAATTTTAAATATAAATTAGAACCATTCAATAATGTCATTCCCACCCCTGAATTCTAAAATGCTTCAGTGGAAGGAGCTGTATAGGACATGCAGCCTGTGCAGGGTTCCACGAGCCTCTGCTGTGTGCGAGAGAGCATCTGATTGGGATCCTCCCTCGGAGAACAGAGCAGCAGTGTGAAAAGCAAGTTTGGGGTTATATTTAAAATTCCTAAAGCAGAATCGAAAGTGTATATATTTTTTTTCACAAAATGAGTTATGACATTTGATAGTCATTTATGATTGACTTTTACAACATGAACAGGAGTATCTTAAAATTTTTTCTAAAATATCTAAAATATTAGAAAGCCACATTAAATTCTCTAGGAGCTTTATCTTTCACATTCAGAGTATTTTCTGAAACGCCTAATCATTTCTCGCCAATTTTCCTTAGTCTGGTCCAAGTTGCCTGAATCCTCATTTGAGAATGGTCTTGGTCATGGTAAAAGCGGTTCTCCTTTAACATACTGAATATTCTATAAGATTTGTGATTTGATTTTGCAATCCATTTGAGTTATATTGTTGGTACAGTATCACAAATCACAGAGAAACAAGATGGCAGTAGATGCTAGTGTTGGGGAATGGTTTAGTGAGGTACTATATATGATTAGTCAGTTACTGTTTTTTGTGTCAAGATACTTCCTTATCAGGCCTAATGAGGCAACTAAGATAAATTCTCAGACCCAGATCCCAAGGACCACCCAGTGTTTCAGTGATTCAATTTCTTTCCTTTCACATCCTTTCGAATTTGAATCTCATATGTTCCTGATGGGTGTTACAAGCGTATGACCCATTTGGATAGCATTTTGGCAATATGTATCAAGAACTGCAAAATCTAAATAATTCCAATAGCAGCCACCATTATATTGAGTGATTATGATTATTTTACATGAGGCACTGTTCACTTTATGATCATTGATCTCACAATAATGCGGTGAGATAGGATTATTACTCCTTTGCAAATGAGCAAACTAAGGCTTATTTACAGAGGTCAAGCAAATTGCCCAAGGTCATGCATCCACAGAAATAGTGTATGACTCCAAAACTGTGATGCTGTGCTGCTTTATGAAAAAGCTGTTTATTGCAGCATTGCTTATCAGAGTGAAAAATCAAGCAATGTCGGTTTTCAATAATAGGACATGCTTAAGTAAGCTGTGCTGAGTGGGAAAAGTATATTTATGAACTCGGAAACTTCTTGTGATATTATATGAAGAAAGATTTAACTAGGTGAAACAAAATCCCCAACTCTTCATTAATGAAAGAGGGGAAGCACTAAGGCGACAGTGGTGGTTATCTTTTAATGAGTAAGGGTGGTTTAGTACTTTTCCTTTTCTCTGATGGTTAATTTTTAATAATTGAGTAGCAATCACTTTAACAGTAGGAAAGGTAATAGCAGATATTTGTGTTCTTGGCATAAAAGCTGTAAGTCATAGGATCTCTTTACTTACCTGAGCCCCCTGCCCCAGGGGCTCTAATGGGTGAAATGGTAGCTAGCAATAAGATTGAATAATCTTTCTAAAACATGTTCAGGCTAAATAAAGACCAGACTGAGAAACAGCAGGCAGGCTCTGCCCTTGTATTTCCCTTGTTGCCAGTGAATTTGCTAGTATGGTGAGGACCGAAAACCACTCAGGGAAGATCAAGACCCCCTGGCAGTTCTTAAGAAAAAGATCAGGTCGCACCGGGAGGAGGTTTCAACGTAGTCCTGCTTGACGGAAGAAGGTTGAGAAAACAGACTGCCCAGAACCCCTGTTTTTTTTTGTTGTTGTTGTTTTTGGTTTGGAAAGTAGTTTGTTTTTGTTTTTTTTTTTATGATTTTTTATTATATTATGTTAGTCACCATACAGTACATCCCAGGTTTCCAATGTAAGGCTCGATGATTCATTAGTTGCGTATAACACCCAGTGCACCATGCAATACGTGCCCTCCTTACTACCCATCACCAGTCTATCCCATTCCCCCACCCCCCTCCCCTCTGAGGCCCTCAGTTTGTTTCTCATAGTCCATAGTCTCTCATGTTTCATTCCCCCTTCTGATTACCCCCCCTTTCTTTATCCCTTTCTTCTCCTACCGATCTTCCTAGTTCTTATGTTCCATAGATGAGAGAAATCATATGATAGTTGTCTTTCTCTGCTTGACTTATTTCACTTAGCATTATCTCCTCCAGTGCCGTCCATGTTGCAGCAAATGTTGAGAACTCGTTCTTTCTGATTGCTGAGTAATATTCCATTGTATATATGGACCACAACTTCTTAATCCAGTCATCTGTTGAAGGGCATCTCGGCTCCTTCCACGATTTAGCTATTGTGGACATTGCTGCTATGAACATTGGGGTGCATATGGCCCTTCTCTTTACTACATCTGTATCTTTGGGGTAAACACCCAGTAGTGCAATGGCTGGATCATAGGGTAGCTCAATTTTTAACTTTTTAAGGGACCTCCACACTGTTTCCCAGAGTGGCTGTAACAACTTGCATTCCCACCAACAATGTAGGAGGGATCCCCTTTCTCCACATCCTCTCCAACAATTGTTGTTTCTTGCCTTGTCTATTTTTGCCATTCTAACTGGCGTAAGGTCAGAACCCCTGTTTTTAAAAGCATTTGTATCCTCAGAGAATTTCCTTGACTAGGACTCTCCAGAGGCTCCTTTAACTTCAAAATCATTTTTGCAGGAGTCTGATAATCATTCAACTAAGGATCCAACGTGCACCTTTACAAGAAGACCAGAGCTGAAGCACCTCCCACCGGACCCCTACAAAGGTGTGTGGGGAGAAGGATGGGGTGGAGGGAGGCCAGGGCACTAAATTTAGGAACTATGCTTGTAAATGCTGTTGACATTTAAAGCAAGTCTAAGGGCTCCACTGAAAGACGGGGGCAAACAACTGACCAAGGTTAAGGTGTAACAGGAAGAAGTGGGTCATCCACCCGCTCAAGGTAGAAAATGAGGCATGACATTAGGGCAATCTGTGACTTTGTGAGAGCTCTTTGTAGCCAAACTGGTAAGGCTTTTCCACGTCACCTAATGACCTTATTCTTCTAAATGGAAAAAGTATGCAAAAGTTCTTTCAAAACCATAGAACACTATGTCAATGTTTTTACTGTTAATTATCAGTACTGTTCTGCTTGTTACGAAGAGTAAGAAAGTAGAAACAGTATTTGGCCCACTGAAAGAATAATTGAAGGGGTGAGAATTTTGTTAATTGGTCAATGAAATCCTTTCATTTGAAGGGAGGGCCTTTTTGTTACCACAAGCTGTAGTATTTGAAAAATCAGCGTGGAAAAATCTGAAATACAGAGGCTCATCATCCTGCAGACAGACTAGAGGGACTCAGAGATGCCCCGATACGAATCCACTTATTACTGTGTAACTGGAGGACTCTGATTTAACCGCTCTGTGCCTCAGTTTCCTCAGCTCTATAGTGGGGTTCATGGTAGAACCTACTTTATAGGGGTATTGTGAAAATTGCCTGATTTCATTACCTGTCAAGCACCCAGAATAGTTCCTGGCACATGGTCAGCCCTAAAAGGGTTAGCTTCTGGGCTCCTTTATGTGAGAAGGGAGAATAAATATTCTGGGGAAATGCTGAGGACCATCAAGTTTAGCAGTGGTGTAGTCGAGGCCCAGGTCCTGGGCTTCTTTCCTCTACCTCCTATGTGGCACTCTCATTTCTGGTCCATCTGCCTCCTTTGGATGTCTGGCCTTGAATGAAGTACCCATTACTCGAGATGAGGACAGGCGGAATCGGACCTGTATGACAGCTTGATTGGGATGGAGCCCAGCTAAGACTTTCCTGTTTCCTTGTTTTGCCTTTTGGATTGGCAGTGTCTTTTAAACTTCCAATAATTCACATCCTGCTACAGTGTAAAACGTCTGTACAGTGTAAAATGTTTGATATCTTTTATTGTTCAAAGTTTGAGGTTGATTTAAGTTTTGAATATATGGCTTCCTAGACCTCAAAGAAGGATAGATCTACTTACTCTCAAGTGGCCTACTTTGTTTTTCTGTTCTTTGCAATTCCATCCCACACTTGGCTTATGCTCACTGTTGTAGTGCATCACTCAACCTTCATGGTGTCCAGCGTAGGAAGCAGAGTAAGGAATGGTGGGGCCTCAGGTCCCCAGGTACTGACTCTGGTAATCCCAAACTGCACAGCAATGTTTGGTAACATTCCCAAACGGAGTCCTACGGCCTAAACATTTATGTGGTGCTCTATGAATGGTGCCCACAGGTTCGTGAAGGAATATTCACCAGCAGCACCATTGCCTGTTTTAAAACTCTGGAATCTTAATAAAATCCCAAGTGTAGAATTTGGTAAGGATTTCATGTTTACTTTAAGGACTCCCTTTTAAGGCATTAATTCTGCACTAATTCTGACTTCCTAAAAGACTTATTAATAAAAATAAAAACTGGGCCAAAGCCCAAAGTTCCTACAGCCATAACAATCCTTCTATGTTCACAAACCTGGTGGGGTTTTGTTAATACAGACATCCTGTTTGTGGCTTTGAAAATAACCAAAGTACTTGGAATTTAAAAGTTAGGCGAACATAAAAACTGTACTAAGCAAACCTGGGACAACCTGGAGGATGAAGGGAATTGAGTTTACTCTGTATGGGTGACGTGAGTTTTAGGAAGTGTGGTATCAGAGATGAACAGACTTGAAGGGTGACTGAATCAGTAACTTTAGAAAATACAAGGAAAGGGTGCCTTGTTAGAATAAGGTACTAAATTCTGCCACTAGGTGGCGATGCACTACAACTTTACAACTTCAAGGTACAACACTCCAGTGCGATTGAAGATTTATCCATTCTGTGCCCCACCAACTCCCTCCCCTTCATTTTTCAGGATGACAACACCTTAGAGGTTTATGGCCATCAGGAGAATTTACAACTAAGCTATATACTGATGTAATGAAATCTAATATATGCTGTGCAATGAATTATGAGATGTTATTTAGTTTCAGGATTTTATTACTTCAATCAGTTATGACCGTATTTCCTTTTATATGATTGCTCACTCTTTAAACATACCAGATGACTGTATAAGGAACACCTAATAAAGTCTATAGATGTTAAAATATAAATGTTTTAATTTATTTGCCATAATTTGTTTAAATTCTGGTTATGCTCGTGTTCATATTAAAAGTCATAACATGTTAGAATCTGAGATCTCAGATTGGACGGTGCCTCTGAATTATATTTTGCTAAGAAATGTCATTGTATGTATTAGCAATTGAGCAGGGAAGAAGAATGGAGTCATTACAAGGCAGTTAATTTTTAGCATAGATTCCAGAAAGTCTGTTAATATTTGAGAGGTTTATGTATTATGACAAACTATTTAAATTGTTATTCTGGATTCTGACTATATCTCTCCTACAGTCAAAAGTATTTATTATTTGTTTTACTTTGTATTTTAATACATTTGCCTATTTTTGCATAAATGCCAAAAATGTAATTTCAAAATAAACCCCTGTGAAACTTGTGGTAACATTATTCAGTTGAGTCATTGCTCTGTTAGTATTCTAACTATTTTAAAGAAAATTTTATACATATATATGAAAACTATATTTACAAGCCAACCCCCACCAAAAGATAATTATTTGGTTTACAAAAGTGTCAGTTTATAATTCCTTTCTTATGCATCCATTTAAAATGTGGTTTGCCACTAAACTGGAAACTCAGATCTGATGCCAACAATTTAGGCAAGTCATTAGCCTTTACAGATTGGGGTTTCTCAGCTATAAAGTGAAGGGGTTTAACTGCAAAGTCTTTAAGACTCATTTCAGCACCAAAACAGTCTGGGTCTGTGATTTAATTTATGTACTTTACTGTTAGGATAAACCACCATTGATGGAACATCAGCTTTGTACCATTTTTCATATGTTGTCCCTTTTAATCCTCCCTGCAACCCTCTGACATAGATATTATTACATCTATTGTATGGAAGAAGACATTGGGCTTGAAAAGGTAATTTTACTATTGTTCATTATATAGTTAAAACTTTTTTTTTTTTTTTTGGCGTGTGCTTTTTATGTGCTTTATACTAGGTGGGAGCTAGGGATAGGACAGGGTTTCTCAACATCAGCACTATTGACATTTGGGGCTGGATAATTCTTTGTCATGGGGGCTTTCCTGTACATTGTAAGATGTTTAGTAGCATCCCTGGTTTCCCCCCAGTTGTGGCTACCAAAAAATGTCTCCACACCTTGCCAAATGTCCCATGGGAGACAGAATTGCTCCCAGTTGAAAACCGTCCATATAGGGATACAAAGAGAGAAACCAAGATGGCGGAGACAGGCGTGTAAGTTGGTATATAAATATGTAAATAGACATGTAAATTATCTATAAAAATATATGTACCAGTATTATGTAAACATGGAAGAAGGCAAACTTACTCAACCTGGAGGGTAATGACAACTTAGCTGATTCCAGAAGAGTAAGCAAAGTCAGCCAAGCCAAGAAGGTGGTGAAGGACTTTCTAAGTAGAGGGAAATATAAAGGACATGCTCAGAGGCACAAAAGTGCAAGGCATGTGTCTTGGGAAGAACAAGCAGTTTTGCATTAATGGAGTGGCAGATGTCAGCTGGGAGATGTGCGAGATGAAACTTGGAAGGGAACTCCATATGACATGCTTGGACTTTGTGAGCAGGAAAAGTGTTTGAAAAGACTGAGAAACTTTCCCAGAATTTTCCCAGAATTCCCAGAATTTTCAAGTTGGGTCAAGGGGGATGAATTTTAAAGTTTCTCAATACTGAACTGCCAATTTGCTTTTCAAAACTTTGTCATGATTTATACGCCTCTAAGCAATCCACTAGCACCCCTGCCTGCACTGAGTGCTCCCCTTAAAAACAGTCTTTGTGAAATTGGTTGGATAGTTTCTTATTTAAATTTGCATTTCTTGGATTGGGTAGTTAAACATTTTTCCATATGCCATTATCAAGTTGTTTTTCCTCCTTAATCAATCTTGTTTGTGTCCTTTGCCTATGCCTCTCTTTTTTATTTTTACAGTTTTTTCCTTATTTGTTTGGTTTTCTTCTTAATCCCCCCCCCACTCCCAAATTTGGGTCATTTCTTATCTATTTTATGAGAACTTTAAAAGTATTTAGACAGTACTCCTTTTACTTAAATTTGCTGAGATGAAATTTTCTTATTTCATTGTTTGAGTTTTGTTATGGTTATTTTTGATGCCTTTTCAACTTTGTTCATGGTGGTTTTTGTTGAATGGAAGTTTCCAATTTTTATGTAGCACAATGTATCAGTCTTCTCCTCTGTGGTTTTGCCTTTGAGGTCATGATTTGAGAAGTCCGCCCTTTACTCCAAGGTTATATAAATATCCAGCGAGATTTTCATCCAGTACTTTTAGCTGTAAGAAGTAAAATCATAAATCTTTAATCTCCAAGGAATTTAGGTATATGGTATGAGCAGAGTATATTTTTGAGAGATACTAGGAAGTCCAATTGGCAAGACTGGATGATCAATTACATGTGCAGGGGGTGGAGGTGGGAGGTAGAGAGGGAGACATGGAGGGGATCCACTGAAGGGAATGCTTTAGTGGGGAGGCAGGCTGGTAATCAGCCCCTTCTGTGAGCTTGTCATTCTGTAAGATTTTCCGCTGTGCTGAATATTCCAGATCCACTCTCTGTACTTTGCCCTGAGATGCTGACCTGTATGGACTACATCAATAGACATCTTGGCCTCTGGCTTCTGGCTTGAGGTTGGCCAATGGAAAGTCACCGGTAGGAGAGGGCAGACCAGAAGAGAGACTAGGGTATACTTCCCCAGCCCACCCTCTGCTGGGCTATGGGTTGGCAGTCTCTCTCAGGATTCCTGCAGCTCTCTCCCTCTCCACACCCGTCCTTTGTTGGTTTGCTTTAACCCTGCCTGCCCTTTGTTAGTAGTCTCTTCGCTGGATGTTCCTTGGTTGCAGGAATGTGACTGGCAACCAAGGACCCTGACTCAGACAGAGTTGGGCTCCCCTCAAGAGTAGTTAGGTTTTCCCATGGGAGCACCAAGTGCTGCCCCTTGGAACTGGTTTGTGGTCCGTCCCTGGAAAACTTTACAAGCTTGCTTCTTTGAGGTTGGCCAACTCATGGCCCAGAGTCAGCCTCCAAGAGACCACACAAGTTCCTGTTGAAGGGAATGACCTTCCAAACCCTGTCTCCTACCACTCCCACTCTCTGCCTCTATGTCTGATGGATCTGCTTCCAATCAGAGACTTACTCTTCCACACAATTTAATTCAGGGAAATGCCAGTGCTAAAAAGATGCCGTATGACAGAAAACAGAAGGGTCACCCATCCTGACATACTGCTGCGCTGTCTTTCTGGGCAAGCTCTTTCTTCTTGTTTAACTCCCTCTTCCCCAAACACACTTTAAATTCTACCTCTAGTCTTTGTCTCTCCATTTCCCTATCTCCTGGGATGCCACTCGCAACCCTCACCATTCTCTCAGCTTGCCCACGTTCTAGTTTTTCTTTCAGACAAAAATGAAATTCTGCCTACTCAAAGAAGCCCTCTCTGACCCCAAGGCACCTGACATGTCTATTTTCTTTGAATTTCTGAAGCACTTCCTGCTTCAACCAATCACTTGTTATTTAAAATTAGCTAATAGTATTTACCTAGTGTTCACTGTGTGCTAATAGCAGCCTTGTTATTCCTTAAAAAAAAGCTCTTTAAGGTGGGTACAGTTTTCATAAGGGCTCGGATGTTACGTAACTGATACAACCCACCACAGCAGGTGAGCAAACTGAAGTTTAAATTCTGTCGGCCTCGAATTGGCGTGCCATCTTCTCAATATCTGCCATCTCTTATTTACCATCTTAACATTTGCAGATTCAATTCCATTTAGTACTCATTCTTTGCTTATACTTTTCTTTTTAAAAAGTCTCTCTGTCAAATAAAATCTTTAGTTTTAGAAGTAGTGTAATTGTACTCTCTCTGAGGATGTGATATTCGAATTACGTCCTGAATGTTGGAGAGGAACCCCCTCTGGGAAGCCACCCTGATTCTCAAGTTGAGCTTTGCAGAGAATCACCAGGGAAATTTAAAAACAAGCAAACAGCCCAAACCAAAACAACCTGGTGCCTGGGAGCCTCCCCGGAGATCCTGAATTGACCGGCTTAGGATGAAGCCTGTAATGCAGATGGTTTTAATATATAACTAAAGCTGAGAAACACTGGTTTAGGGAAGAACACTCCCCGCAGAGAAAACAGCAAGTGCAAAGGACCTGTGGCAGTAGCTAGCTGGGAGCAGCTGAGGAGAAGCTGATGGAGAAGGCCATCGTGCTGACTCGGAACAGAGGAGGGGAGAAGGCAAACCTGAAGTCAGGCAGGCACGGCCACCCAGTGGGGGACATTTTAGACCAGGGGAAGGAGTTCGAATTCTATGTAAATGCAACTGTAAGCCCGGGAGGGTTTTAAGCAGAGCAGTGAACTATGATTTGAAAGCAAGTGGTATGTATAAAACTACCTCATTCTTTTTCAGGAAAGCAGAACTCTCCACATTACAGGCGTCCGATAATTTATCCAACCACTTGCTCATTGACTGACATTTGGGTTGCTTCCAGTGGAATGCTATTACAAAATAGAGTGACAGCAAATATCCTTCTGCACTTGTGCTCTTGCATTTTTATAGGATAGAGTCCAAAGGCTTAAAAATTTTAGACAGGGGACATGGTTGGTGGGGAGGGGAGAAAATCCTTTAAAACTCCCTGTCATGGAAGGGAGAGAGATCTCTTAAGCCCATGTGTCTCAAATGCATGTTCCACACCAGCCAGGATAAAGCCAGGCTAGCAGACCATCAAGATTTTGCAACTAGCCGCTGAAGTGTCCTACAATAACACTGAAGTGTGAGAAACATGGACACACCCAGCGTTACTGAAACGGACATTTCATTTCCCCTTAGGTTTTGATAATATCATAAATTGATTACTTTTGCTCCGCTTTCAGTTCTATCCAAGCAACTTCGCGAACATATTGTATGTTTAGTATTTTATGTTCACGTAAAAGTCAGCTTTTTAAAATCCTCATAAATCAGGACAGAATTTTCCTTTTAGGTAGAGAAGTATACCATTTTTAAAAATAATTCCCATTGTCTAAAAACAGGTACCTAATGTGAATATTTCTCCATCTATTCAAAATTTTTTTCTTTCTTAAGGCATTTCCACCTTTTGTGTCCATGTGTGTGTACAAGCAAGTTTTAATGTGTAATTGAACTAATATTTACTCCTGCACTGTGCTAGGTGAGCTGGCTTCCAAAGGTGAGCTGCACTGAATCCTTGTCCTCACTTGGTCTGTGGCCTGGAGGGGAGATAGCCTGGTGCCTGCAGTCACGACTTGGGATCAGCAGGGTTTCTTTGCTGAAAGCAGGGACTAGGGAGGGAGCATGGAGGATAGGAACCAACCAGCACTGGGTGAGGGCTGAGGATGGGTGACATTCAGTTGGTGATAAGCAACTAGAATAGATTGTGGCTACATTAAGCAGATATCTGTACTGGGAGACTATCATGGAATCAGTGGAAGTTGTTTTAGTTTCCCATTGCTGCTGTAACAAATCACCATAGACTTAGCATAAAACCACACAAATTTATTGTCTGACTGTTCTGGAGGTCAGAAGCCCATAATGAGTCTTATGGAGCTAAAATCAAGGTGTCATCAGGGCCGGTTCCTTCCGGAGGCTGTGGGGGAGAGTCTGTTCCTCTGTTCCTCCAGCTTCTAGAGGCTGCCAGCATCACCTGGCTTGTGGCCACAGCTCTTCGATTTCTCATGCTATTAGCACAGGGCTTACTGCTATCTTTGACCTCCCTGCGTCCCTCTTCTAAGAACCCTTGTGAGTATGTTGGGCCCACCCAGATGATCTAGGATAATCTCCCCATCTCAAGATTCTTCACTAAGTCCCATCTGCAAAGTCCCTTTTGCTATTTAAGGTAACGTACTCACAGGTGCCAAGGATTAAAGTGAGGACCTCTTTGGGGACAGAGGATGTTATTCAGCCTACCACGGAAGGCAAAAGAGAGGCCTCCAGAAAGGGATGGACGGGCTCAAGCCCTGCCAAGTTCCTGTCCCAGGACTGACTGACTGAAGCACTGTACTGTCCACGGCAGCTGCTGGCCCCTGCTGCCGGCCTGCGTCATTTCCCAGCTCTCCCTGCACCTGTGTGGTTCCCAAGAGACAGAAGCGTGAGTTGGAACATCCAGGTGGGGGGACCTGGCTCAGGCACCCCATGCTGACTGCTGGGAGGAGGTGTCTTGCTCCCAAAGCTCTGGTAACAAGAGGCAGGCGATTGCCTCCCCCCGGGACTCATACAGGAGGGATCCCCCTGCCTGTGCCAGGAGCACGTCCAGATGCTGGTGGCTCTGATGTGGACACACGAACACATCTGCACCCCAGGAAGGAACCAGTCACCAGGGGGCATCACCCTGGACGGAGCTGCTGGGGCTGGCGGCCTGATGAAGGCTGTTAGAGTAACTCACGTGAGCTCTTCTGTCCTTCTTCAGGTGGCTCATTTCAGGACACTTGGGCCCTGTATCAGGCTGTCATTTTCCCCAAGAAAGGGGACTAATACTAATACAAATAAAAGGTATGTAAGAAGAAATGAGAGTCACAGAGTATGTTCTAAAAGCATACAGACAGAACACGAGAGTCCCTCGCTTTACTGCGTTCCTGGTGGGTGCGCAGTTTGGCAAGATCTTTCTCAAAAGCAATAGATGCCAAGAGCCTTTAAAAGACATACCATTTGGTCTAGTAATTCTGCATCTCAGAATAGGAAAGAAGAAAATAAACAAAAAATGCGGAGACGTATGTACGTGGATGTTGATTTGAGCGTTGTTTATTGTGGCACACGCGGAGAATTTTCCTGGGGGTTGCAATATACTCGCCCTTTAGAAGTGGTATTCTCAAAGGGTACGTAAGGACGTGGGGATATTAAAGATATGTCCTGTTAACTAGGAAAAAAAGCAATTTCAAACTAAAATAGATGATGTTAACATTATTAAAGGGGAAAAGGCAACAGTAATTTTCTGTAAGTTTTCAGAAGTTTAGGCCACAAGCCCCTTGAAATCCATACAGCAGTTCTAGAGTTAGATTCCCTGGACTAAAGAAGATATGTCTGGCTAATCAGTTTAGAGATGGTTTTAGCCTTTTTAGGTGTACTTTTTCAGGTTTTTAGTGAATTGTTTTTATCATCTGAGCGTTTAAAAAAAATTAATGGCATTGAAAAATTAAACTGTGATATTAGGAGAAAATTAAGACAGAAAAGTATTATGCAGCACACATTTTCTTAGGCAGTGGTGTAGGTTAGAACCATCTGGGGGCCTTTTTCACAATACACTCCACCAAGAGATCCTGATTCGGTATGCAGAAGAAGAAGAAAAAAAAAACCCATCGGAATCATCTGGGTGCCCTGGTTAAGGATCACCAATTCTGAACATGTATGCATTTCTCACACTGAGAAAACAAACTCTAACCTTCGTGGGCTCCGATGTCTTCTCTCTCTTCATGTCTTCCTATTTGCTGATTCTTCAGGCTCCTTCTCTTCACTTCTTTACCTCTTTTTCTCTTCTTAATAACATGCATCTTACCAGAAAGCACTATTCTAACTTATTCCTTGGAAATGCCCTCCCCTTTACTACTTCTCGTGTCTCTGTTATCATCTCTAAAGGGTTGTGGATTGAACTTGCCAGCAAAGCCCTCCAGTATAGCAAGCCACTGCTGCTTTGCTGCCATTTAAATTGTGCTAAATACCCAACCACAAGCCCATCCTTTGAAGTCGGAAGGCAGTTTGTGGGCAGCAGAAAGAGTAGGTCCTAAATTGCCCTCCAGAGCAAGGGTCAAATCCTAACGTCCTTAACTGGAAAATGGCAAGACTCACTTACTTAACTTAGTGAGCAATACTTTGTATAAAAGCAACACAGTCAGATGCCTTTTTTTCCCCCTAGGGATGAGCTTCCGACTGGAAACTGAGTGAGAAGGCAAAGAACATACTGATCCATGTGCTGGAATTTGTCCCTGGGGTTAGAGAGAGTGCCTCACGTCTTTACCTTACTCAAATATTTACAGCACAAATGGGTGAGCCAAAAGAAGGAACAGACATTTTTGGGCAATGGTTCATTTTTCTTTTTTCTCCCCAAATTGCTTTTCTTTCCAATCCATATTGAAATTTTGGTATAAGATGTTGTAAGTTAACTAACTTGAGTATTGAGAACTAAAAACATAGCTTAGCTCACTGACCCATATTATAATCTTTTAACTGTTGAGACTGTTATCTAAAGATCAGGAAAGAGTAAGAAAACTGATTTGCTGATGAACAACTGTTTCAAATTATGACTTTGACTTAAAAAAGCAAAATATCAACATTAGACCCTAACACTCCAACTTGGAACTTGGAACTTGGTCTTGGGGCCTTACTGAATTTATAACCTCAATTCCATAACTCTGTCATCCCTGGGAGAAAAGGGTCTGTGAACTTTGGTTCAGAGATTTAAGATAGGGGTCTTAGAGTATAGGGACTGATGGAGGCAGCTGTTCAAATGTCTGAAGAGAATCTGTCACTGGACAAATGTTTTTCAAGTGTAGGGGTTGTGCCCGAGTTAAGCAACACTAGAGACCCAGTGTGTTTAGGTTTCTCTCGGATAGTTTGGAAAATCTTTGAATTAATCTTGACCCCTTATTTCCTTTACTTTAGAACCTTTACTTTCTTTCAATAATGAAAACGTGGGCCATAACTACAAAGTGTGCCCATCTCTGCTGTGAATCAACAGAGGTCGATTAGCCTCATCAGAATCTGGAGAAACAGAGGCTTCGGGAAGAAGGTATAAGAGTATAGATGGACTATGATGACACGGAGGAATGGGAAGATCTCAGTAACTGAATTCAACAATTCTATCTGAGTTCCAGGCAGTGAACTTTGGGTATATGTGGTGCACAAAACAGAGAAGCTGTCCACCCTAGTGACACAGTGACATTAAATAAGACGTTTGGGAACAATGGGGCAATTAAATCTCTGAGTTTGCTCCAGGCCTGCACAGTTTCTGTGTGTGTGTGTGTGTGTATAATCTTTTATGGTGCCTGTGAAGCCTTATGGAATGCCATTCACTACGGACTGAATGTTTGTGTCCCCCAAAATTCATATGTTGAAACCCTAGTGTGATGGCATTTGGAGATGGAGATTTTGGAAGGCAATTCGGCAATGAGGATGGAGGCATCATGATGGATTTGGGGGTAAGAACAGACATGAGAGCGCTTGCTTCCTCTTTCTCTGCTCTCCACCATGTGAGCATATGAGAAAACAACTGTCCAAAAGCCAGGAAGTGGCCCCTCATCAGACACCATCCTGCTGACGACTAATCTTGGACATCCCATCCTTTAGAACTGTGAGGAGTCAACTGTCGATTAAGCCACAGAGTCTGTGTTGTGGGATTCTGTTAGAGCAGTGCAAACTGACTAAGGCATCTTAGTCTTAGCTGAGAGATTTTGTGGTTGTATTATGACAACCAAGGCTTTTATTTGCTAGTCCATAAACTGAATCCAAGCTCCATATCTTTGGTGGATCACTGAATGACTAATATATAACATAACATAACATAACATAACATAACATAACATAACATATATATATATATAATATAATATATATGCACACATGTGTATATATATATGTATATATATACGTATGTATATAAGTATATACATATATACGTGTGTATATGTGTGTGTATATATATATGTGTGTGTGTGTGTGTATATATATATATGTATATATAATGTCCAGCATTGGCATTTGAATCTCACCCATAGTTGAGGGCAGTTTGCGGGCTCTGCCTTCTCTCCCATCAGAATGCGCATCCACCACCAACGGCAATGCGGTATTAGGGCACCTCTCAGTCCTTTCTGCTCTGTCGGCGGGCGTGCTGGCATGGAGGGGCCCCGCACCTGGCTCTGCGCCGTGAGACCTGCATTCTTGGCAGAACCTGGTGCACGGAGTCACATATGCTGCTGCCCTATCCCTGTGTAGTTCCCTCTGCTCTTCCAAGCAGCCCTCGTTTGCTGCCCTTTACCTGTGGACATAAATTCAGGAGAGAAGTGTTGTCCAGGCCACTTGGCCATTCGTCACATGTCTTTACTTAGGAGACAGGCCAGGTCCATGTGGGGGTGGTTAAGAGCAAGGGCTCTGAAGTCAGACTGCCTGGGTTCAAATCCCAGCTGTGTGACCTTAGACCAGTGACTTGGCCTCTCTGTGGCCCTGTTCCCTTATGTACAAGAAATGGGATGATGATTCTAAGATTGCTTGGTGAAGTTGGTAAGCACAAGGAGCAGC
Organism: Ursus maritimus; assembly: GCF_017311325.1. NCBI lineage: Eukaryota > Metazoa > Chordata > Mammalia > Carnivora > Ursidae > Ursus > Ursus maritimus. The sequence goes on along the minus strand of NW_024427107.1, from coordinate 41,724,456 downwards.
CCCTGGCACTTAGTAAGCACCTGCTGCATGTTGCCCATTATGATTTCACAGGTTGTGAACAAGTCTAACTTTTGCCTTGGCCTTCGTATTTCCAGCACTAAAACGGATTATCCTTCATGTTTAAACTCCTTTGTTTTCAAGTGAGAAGCGCTGATGTGGCAGGCATTTAAAAAGGGCTTCTATAATGGATCTGGAGAAAAGCCACCCTAGGGACTCATAACCTGGAGGGAAACGCCGGGGACACAGGTCAGGGTCCCCAGAAGTCAGCATCACCTCCTCCAGGTTGACCAGCTGGCCTGTCCATACCCAGGCCCTGCTCTCACCCATATACTGGGAATGTCCTGCCCTTGTAGGGGTGTGACTGTACCTGAGTAGCGGAGGATGAGGAAACGGGGGGAAGAGGCACAGGTCGGCTGTGGTGCTTATGAATCACTGCAGAACAGCTCTTGGCCTATCTGTGAATTCCACCTGTTCACTCGATCCGAATACCACCCCCCGCCTTCTCTTCACCCCCCACCCAGCAATTAGCACTGAACTATCAACAAAGGTTGCTTGTCTGCTGGGTTTTTAAGAGGGAAATGTCCCAGATTCATACATTTGTAAAGAAAAAACTATCTGGCCCATATCTTGGCCTCCCGTTGTCAGTGGCAGATCAGCGGCTTCCAAGGTTTCCCCAACCACAGAAAGCTCAACTTCCCGGCTTTAGCCTTCCGAGTAAGGTGAGACTGACCTCAGAGCTCTGTATTTATCATTGAATTTGGCCAAACAAACCAGCTTAGCGAAAAACATGGAATTGAGACCGTCTTTACGGGGCCAAAACCCGAACAGTAACAAGAACAGAAACTTGGCGTTTGGGTCTCCATTTGTTTCTGAAATGCTCCCCTTGTCCTTTCCCTCCCTTCCCCCAGGAGTGTTTCAACAGTCGAAGAAAGATTTCATTCAAAGGGAACTGATTGGCTCTCCCACAAACGGGGTAGAAGATGCGTCACCGCGCGTCAGCGGCCACCACCGAGGGAGGAAGGTGGTGTTGCTGGCACTTCATGTCAGGGGCTCAGCTTTCTCCTTTGGCTGCAAGTGCTTTGTTATTAGAGTCTGTTTAAAACTGGAATCCTCGGGGTCCTTTTCTGAAAAGCATCATCAGCATCTCTGCAAGCAGCGAAGACGTTTCTCTCGCTGCCTCAGAGCTGGCCTTAAAAAACCAGACCGTGGCCGCTGGCTTGTGTTGGTCTCTCGGACAATGGAGTTTTCGTACTTTTTGAAGTCTTAGAAATTTTACCTTGAAAGTAATGAGAACCTTGATTTAAAAATATGTGTTAAGGATATAAGGCAGATGTTAACAAAGTACAAAACACCACTCTTCGTAGGCTGCAGTGTGTTAAGGGGGACCCGAAGAATGATAACTTTGTGAAATAGTAGCGTGGTGAGTGTGCAGGGGGAAGCCCTAGTAAAATTTGGTTCAGCCCGACAAACCTTATCGCAGTTATATGGCTACGTGCTTGCCCAGCGGAAGGGAAGGGAATCAGGTCACAGGCAGAAAGGTAACAGGGAATCGTAGGATGAGGGAGGGAGAGAGGAAACAGGCATGACTTAGGAGCTGTGGATTTTAGCAGGCGGTGGGATGGTGATGTCTTTAACTGAAGAAGGAGGAGTCGATTGAGGGCCAGAAGACAGTCATAATATATTGGATGTGTTGAGTTCATGGGCCTGCATGACATCTCCCACCCAACCAAACCCCAGGAAGACAGCAAGACCTATCATGTGTTTTGTATCGATAACATTTACTACCGATAACAGTCTGATAAATGCTTGAACTCGTGAATTAATGGCAGCATGTGGAGGTGTCCACCATACTGTTGGGAAAGTAACTCTGGTGCTCCAGAGAAGACCAGGATCTAATTGTCCCAGGAAGATATGCAGAGAATGTAATTGAAGCCCTGGGAGCAGGTACACTGGATAGCATGGTGAGAAGAGAGGGTACTGAGCAGAGATTCGGGGGGTGGCTTGTATTTTCCTCATGTCAGCCCTGGGCGTCCCCCAGCCTTCCAGGCCACTAGGACCCTGCTGGTCTTTCACAGTTACCAGACTGGTCTGAAGAGAAGTCTGAGGATTAGATGTACACGAGAAGTATGTGGTCCATCAGGAGGTATGCTGCAATGGAAAAGCAAGTCTTAGAGGGATTACGCCACACATATTGATCAGCAAAAGACATTCACCCAGCCTTTTCCTTTAGGTTTGGTGAAGTCCTAGATCTCCAATAATACTTTCCATTCAATGTTCTAATTTTTTAAAAAAATATATTTTTCTTTATTTCAGTCTGGTTGACATGCAATATTACATTAGTTACGGGTGTACAACATAGTGATGGGAGCTACCATCTGTAACTGCACAACGCTATTACGATATAATTGACTATATTCCTTATGCTGTACCTTTTACTTCCATGACTTATTCCTCCCATAACTAGAAGCTGGTATCTACCACTCACCTTCACCCATTTTGCCCATTTCCCACCCTCCTCCGCTCTGGCAAACATCAGTTTGTTCTCTGTATCTATAGGTCTGATTCTGCACAGATGTGACAATGGTGGTGGGATCAGCTCTTTTTCTAGGCTGATGGGATGAATCCTCTCTGAAGGAGGGATGTGCAGGACCAAGTGGAACCTGAAGCCTGGGGCCATGTGGTCTAGAATCAATATTTTGATTGATATTTTATGCTGCCTTGACATCTTGTAAAATCAGGAAGGCCACAAATGGCCTAGCCACAAATTTCTCTCCCCACTCCGCTCCTGTAGATAAGGTCCTCTGGCCAAACAAACCTTATCACAAGAACCAGACACATTCCTTGCTTATCCCTAGTAGCAGTCTTCTGTTCCCTGCCAGCACATGGGATTATTCAAACAAGCTGATCACATCCTCCAAAAGAGCCAAGGGCCACTTCCCCCTCTTGGTACTACAAAGCCTGCCTCCCACAGTCCCTGGTTGTTTACTCTGTTCCTGTACAAGCCCGTGGGGCCTTCTGTGTCCTCTTTCCTCGGGTTGTGAGTGTACATGACTTATCAAGTGCTGTCCATTCTACCTGTCCGGTGTCGAGTACCACATGTTTGTCATCTCCATAACCCCAGGACAGGAATGCTTCCTTCACCAACGGGGTGAATAGGAGGTGATTACAATAGGCCTCTCCAAAGGCATTAAGTATAGCTGGATTCACCAGATCCAATATCCTGTTCATGCAAAGTGCCTACACAGTGTTTCTAGCCAATCCCCATATCTTTGGCACCACTCACTTCCACTGTAAGATATTTTTATAACATTCTTAATGCTAGTTTACAGAACCGATTATAGTATTGAAACTGTTGCAGTAGCTGTTTCTAGAGCGTGGATGCCTACTAGTGTCTTCCAAAATACTAACTCTATTTCTGATAGGGTACTTCTAGGGTGCAGATGACATACCTACCACTCTGTCTATGCTGAGGTATTCCGAGTGACGTTACAGACAATATGAGTGGTTGTTTCCTTTAATGTTGAAATCAGTTGGCTTGAACTTTTTCTTCATATAAAGTGGATACCTTATATACGTTTCCTGAATCTCTAGGGATCTCTGGGCTCACCTCTCTCCTACTCTCCTGAATTTCTCTCTGAATCTCTCTCTTGTGAGTGTTCTCCCTTCCTCAAACCCGTGCTTCTTTAGAATGCTACCTTAGTTCCCTTACTTCCAAAACTACCACTAACCAGGAGTAGCAGACTTTACTCTGCTTCTGAACTTTACTGAAGGTTCAGGACAAGGAGAATCCATTCACCACAACTGAATACCAGCAGGGTTGCTAGATTTAGCAAATAGAAGATTCTCAATTAAATCTGAATTTCAGATAAACAATGAGGAATGTTTTAGTATAAGTACGTCCCAACTAGTGCATGGTAACCTGTCTTCTACCTGGCAACCCTAAATACTAACCCTAAATACCGAAACCCTAAACAGACATCTCTGATCTTACACCAACCGCAGAAATTACCCACTGACCTTTTCACCTTTGTCAAGTAGAGAGCGCCATAGTTGTCAGAGATAAACGTGTGGTGTGGAGTGAAATCCAGAGGGGTGGTGGATGGTGTGCGGTGGTGAGCGGTGAGATCATGAAGATTGCGAAGAAGCCACAGGCCTTGGCTTTGTGACTTTTGGAAAAGTGATGCCAGTGGATGTCGGGAGGAGAACGATGATTTCAAGGGATGGAACAAGACCAGCAGAGGCTCTGCTGAATTTGGCAGTGAAGGGAGAGAGAGTGTACACGAACTGAAGGGGACAGAAACTCATGAGGTTTTTTAATTGGATAGATAGATCTATATGTATTTGCGGGCTGAAGAGAAGGAGCCACTAAACGAAGATTTAATAGGGGGACCCCTTTCTTTTTTTTTGTCAGGTGTCTGATGAAGTAGTGTTATGGGCTGAGTTGTATGCTGCCATGTGGAGAAGTCCTGACCCCCAGTACCTCAGAACATGATGGATTTGGAGACAGGGACTTCGAAGAGGTGATTACAGTAAAATGAGGTCATGTAGGGGGGCCCTAGTTCAATAGGACTGGTGTCTTTATAAGTAAAGGGCAGCACGCAGGCCTGCAAGCAGGAAGACCATGGGAAGACGAGCAGGACACAGTCATCCACAAGACAAGGAGAGAGGCCCCAGAAGAAACCAACATTGCTGACAGCTTGATTTCAGACTTGTAGCCTTCAGGATTATGAGAAAACAAATCTCTGTTGTTTAAGCCCCCCAGTCAGTGGTGCTTTGTTATGACAGCCCGAGCTAACCAATACAACGGGTGTTTGTAATCACTATGTGTACAGGCTTTGGGGGCAGCCAGCGTGGGTTTGAATCTCAGCTGGGCTTCTTTCTGGCTCTGGGATCTTGGATGATTTAGTAAACGTGGAAGCCTCAGTTTTCCCCTCTGCAAAATAGGAAAAACAGTTTCTGCTTGTATCATTGTGAGGCTTAAAATGAGGCAATGCATTTAAGACGCTTAGCACAGGGTTTGGCAAGGAGGTAAGTGCTCGATGCCTTTATTCCTTCAACAAATACTTACCAAAAGACTATGTGCCAGGCATTGTTCTAGGTGCTGGGATCATATAGTGAATTAGACAAAAACCTCTTTGCCCTCTGGTAGCTTTCATTCTGGTGGGGGAGGACAGATAATAAACAATTATGTAAAATCTATAGTAAGTTAGAGGAAGTGGTAAAATGTATCCGTGCTAAGGAGAAAAGTAAAGCAGGGAAGGGATAAATGAAATGCTAGGAGGTACTGAAATTTTAAATAAGGTGACCAGGGAAAACCTCACTGAGTAGGTAGCTTTTGAGTTAAGACCTGAAGCAAGTGAAGGAGCCAGCACTCTAGGAGAGGAAACAGCAAATGCAAAGGCCCTGTGGCGGGAATGAGCTTGGTTTACATAAGGCATAGCAAGGAAGCCAGTGAGTATGAAGAGAACAAAGGTAAAAGGAGCAGGAGATGAGGCCAGAGAGGTGACAGGGGCAGGTCATGTAGGGCCCTCTAGTGATCCAGTGGTAGCCCCTAAAATAGATACCTACATCCCAATCCCTGGAGCTTGTGAAGTTTCCCTTATATGGCAAATGTGACTATTACTTCATATGGCAAAAATACAATTAAGGATCATAAGAGGTGGAGCTTATCTTGGATTCTCCAGGTGGTTTCTAAATGCAATCCCGTGTATCCTTATAAGATAGACACACAGGGAAGAAGGAGACAGGAAGACAGAGCAGAGAAACACACCACAAGCCAGAGTGCCGGCACTGGAAGCGGGAAGAGGCAAGGGATGCCTTCTCTCCTGGAGCTTCCAGAGGGCGAGGGGCCCTGCCAACACCTTGACTTCAGACTTCTGACCTCCAGAACTGCAAGAGAACACATTTCTGTTGTTTTCAGCCACTAAGATTGTGGTAATTTGTTACAGAAAGCCCAGGAAAGTAATATAGGCCTGAGAGCTCCTATTAAGGAATTTGGCTTCTGAGTGCTATAAGGAGCCGTTGGAGGGTTCTGGGTAGTGGAACAACATGATCTGACTTCGTTTATAAAAATCTCCTTGGGGACCGTGTTAGGGTGCGGGGCACAAGGGTCTGAAGTCGGGGGTCCAGTTAGGAGACCCCTGCTAGAGTTCAAGTGAGCAAAGATGGGGGCCAGGACCAGGAAGGCAGAGTGAAGGTGGTGAGAAGGGTCAGGTTCTAGATACATCTCAAAGGTAAAGCCAACAGGGTCTAAGAGCTGAGTTGCTGCTGCTGACATGGGGCACTTGGCAGTAGGAGCTGGTTTTGGTGGGCGAGGGGAAGGGCCAGTAAAGGGCTCAGTATGGGACTCAGTGTTACCTCTGTGATGCCCATCAGACCTGCAGACGCAGGTACTGGGTACTGGCTACTACATGGCACAGAGTCTCCGTGAGGGGTTAGGCTGGCCGTGTAGACGGAGGAGTCAGCAGCACACGGGGTGTAGTGAAAGCCGAGACATGTTAGCTCTTCAAGCGTTTGTTCCATTTTGTGTTTTGTGTTTTAATGGACAGGACCACCGCACTGCAAAACCGTGATCGCCTCTAGATGTCTGAATTCATAATGGTTGCCTCTTGATGTGTCCTTAATCGACTCTGAGCGCATGGTGGGTAATGTCGTCATCTGGCAAAGCTGCTGCCTTTGGACTTAGGGAAATGCAAAATATTTAAAAATCACTAATTTCATAAAATCAGTCCAAGCTTCAGCTCTCTTGCAAAATATGCCCCCCTCCCCGGTCTCCAGACAGTCCTTCCTGAACACAATCTGAACAAGAGCTCTGCCTGGTGCTGCGTTCCCCCACCCACTGCAGAAGGGCAGACCCCGACCAGCACGCTTATAAGAAAAGAAGTGTTTCATTGAGACCTGGGGAATGGAGTGTATTTGCAAATCCTTGGCTTTTTTAAATAAAAAAATTATGGATTTCTTTAGGTTAAATTGTAAAAGCTGCAAGAGTGAGTTACTTAATTTTTCTGAGAGATGTGGCTCATTTGAAAGCGATAACAATGACTTTAGCTTCATAATTGCTGTGCTTTATACAGCACTTTATCTTCCCGATTGGTTTCGATGACTGTCGTGTTCATTATCATAACCAGTTCCATTCACTCTCCTCTGGAAAGGGAAGCTGAAAATATCACTGACCTAGGGGAAAAATAAATTTAAAAATCACAGAAAGTAAACTAGATTACTTAGAAAAAATTTTTTTTCTAAATTTTCTACCTTGATTTACTTCATTGATTACAGGACTGTATATGAATCGAATATCCACTTGTTTCAGTGTAGGTGGGGTCTCAGGACCCCAATCTGCCCTACACTAGCCACGACTTGGGACAAGTCACCTCAGCTCTCTGATGCTGAGTCTCCTCCCCTCTTCAGTTGGGGGCCGTGGCAACAACCTCTTAAAGTTGTGAGGACGGAACGGAGCGTACACCTGAGCCCACAGCAGAGACTTTTCTGCGCACACCTCTCATTTGCGTCATAAATCAAGTAACGAGCTCATGTTTTGTCCTAGGCCTACCATTACCGGATGCTGGAGGTGGAACAATGATACACGCCTGGTTCCTGAGGGCCTCACAGTCCCTTAGGGAATTTACGTATTCAGCAGAGAGTCGTTATGGGCTTATTATGTGTCAGGCTCTGTTCTAAGAGAGAATAGACAAAACCCCTGTCCTCGAGGAGCCTACGTTTTACCATAGATGACAGGAATCACGCACACGAAGTAGGTAATACCGGCCGGTCGGCATCAGTGCTCTGAAGAGAGTGGGCTGGACAATGCCCATAGGGTTGGTATTTTGGTTGTGTGTTTGGGGGCAGCCTCTCCAAGGTGATGACCCTTGAAAAGAGACCTGCAGGAAGCGAGGGAGTGAGAGAGTTCCCAGAAAGTACAAAGCTCTGAGGTGGGAAGGTGCTTGGTTGAGAAGTGCGCGGGAGGCCAGTCTGGATGGAGCAGGAAAAACAAGGGGACAGTAGAAGAGGTGAGGCTGGAGAGATGAGCAGGGGTCAGGTGGCAGGAAGCAGGTAGACATGTGACTCTGCAACACAAGCGCTTTGCCTGGGGCGTAAATGTGGTGCTTGGGGGATGCAGGGGGCTCTGCTAATTCTGCTTGGGAATGAGAGACTGCCTCAGGGTCGGTGTGAGGGAAGGCTTCTGAGAGAGCCAGAAATGGAGCTGAGCCGATCAACACTTGCTCAGCCTCTGCTGAGTGCCCGGGCGAAGACAGGACAAGGTATTTGTCCTTAAGGGGTTTACAGTCTACTGAGATTATGAAACAAATACTCGACTTGACGCAGACAGATGGTAGCGACATATGTGAACATAAGGTATACACTTGTTGAATCACTATGTCGCACACCTGAAACTAATGTCACGTTGTGTGTCAACTACACTCAAATCAAAAAATGTAAACAAGCAAACATTTGACCTGGAAGTCTGCACAGGGTGTGGTGGAGCCCCACTGAAGGAGAGTTCGGTGGTGTGCGGTGTGTGTAGGGCACGGGGTCACCACAGAGAGCAGACCTACGGGAGTCAGGAACACCCTTGGAACAGGAATGTGATTGGATCACATAGTCACTGATGTTGAAGATGGAGAGCAGACAAGGAGGGATAAAAAAATATAGGAATTTGCTGAAATTAATTCAAAGATACCCTTCCTCTCCTCTGTCTGAAGAGGGTCTTTGCCAACATGACACAATATACATAGGCCATGTCTTGTCACGGGAGTGCTGCTGGTGGGTCTTCCAGAAACACGGGGCTTGCTCTTCTAGACCACAGTTGCGTTCCTACGTGATTTTGGCCTCCAGCTGGGAGGCTGGTCAGCAGGCCTCTGTCTACACCAAGAACTATAAGGAAATATAAGGAAAGGGACATTGTTTCAGGGGATGACCACGTGTCCTCTTGCACTAGGCCGTCCTGTTAAGAGATGCGGAGGAGGAAGGGCTCGCTTAAATGGGCCTCCGGGAAAGTTACGAGAAGCAGCAGGCATTGATCGCTCCAGGTGAATCAGGTGGCTCTAGGTCCAATTTCCTCTTCCACCCTGAGCACCTGACTTTGAGCTGGTTACTAAACCTCTCTGGGCTTTATTTTGTTCACCTGTAAACTGGGCTAATGATTGCATCAATTTCAAACTGCTGTGAGAACAAAATGAGTTATTAAGCTTTTAGCTACAATGCCAGGCATATATTAGATTTCCAATAAGGGGTTAGCTACTTTTCTCATTGCAATATATCTCATCAGAGTGTAGAAATGAACTCAGGAGCCAGAAAAGCCCTTGGAGCCATCATGCAATTGGATCTTCAATGTGAAAGGCACTGAAGATTAACTGGAGAGGGGACAAAGTGGGGTTAAAAAAAAATAAGGCAGCAAAGATGGGTTTCTGTTTCAAGACACTGGGTTGCAAAGGGAAGGAAAACTGATAACTTGGGAATTTTTAAGGTAGATTTTAGGGAAGGGTGCAAATTCGGGCCAATGCAGCTGATGGTTGTGTCCTACCACGGGTATCATTCACTCCCACGGAGGCGGGTTTGGTCCTTTACTCTGGCCACGGGGTTTGGTAGAGAAAAGCGTAAAGTCATGGCCACGCGCAGTAGTGCAGGCAGAGTGGAACCAGGACAGAGCCCTTGCTCAGACACTGTCAGGCACCCATAAACACCTCCGTCAACACCTATTGCCATGGAAACTTCTTTCCTATAGCCCCTAAGCATTTGACTTTTTACTCTTTGATTAGCACATTCCCACCACTGGGGGAAAAAACCAATCAACCCACCCAGGCCCACCATCCTTCACCACGCCTGGCTCATTCTACATAGTAACTTACTTCTTGGCTGCCTCAATCAATCTATGCTTTCCTCGAATCAAACCTTAAATCATAATCTATTATTGGGTGAAGCTCAAAGCCATCCTGCCGGCTAAGTCTGATGATGAGATTCTTTGGCCCATGCACAGTCAATTCCATTGTGTGGCCATAAACTAGAAATACCTTGCAAAAAACCACTAAAGCTTTTCCAGGTCACATCCATTTTACTAGCCCCTGTTTGCCGGAGAAGTGACACAGATGGGACAATACTGGAAGTCAGCCTTTTTAACTGGAAGTCATGACTCACGCTGGCAAAGAAACCATAGGAACGCCATGCAACCCTTGGCAGCTGAGATACTGGAGAGATTAGGACCCATCAGCTGAGTTGTACAGCTAGAAAAATAATGGCGTAGCAAGGTTAAGCGGCTTGGTCAGGTGCCAGATTCAGGGACACGTATGGAGGGTCACTAGTGATAACTTTGCTATGAAGTTCATCAACAGACTGCCAAGTACAAATTATTCCATTGTCCCGACACAGCACTCACTAGAAGGGAGAGGTGGCAGGAGGAAGATGATGAAGCAGTAAAACTCTTTTCAGAGGAAAGTGAAAATGTGTCCAAGGTGTATAGACAAGGAGCAATATTAGAGTCAGCCAGAAGAGACCCAAGGAGCTACAACTGTTTAAATAAAATTGCCACTTTATATTCACAATGGGCCAGATTTTATCCCGGTATAGCTCTGCAGGAATTCTTTGGAAAGATTCCTAACTCTAGAATTACTTGGTGAGAGTGAATTGGGGCCCTATGAAAATGATACTTGGTGATGATTTTATGCAACTGCTTTTTAACCACCTAATAGACACAGAATGACTTTCCTACTGGCCCCACATTGGCACAGCCCTGGGATGAACATTCAGCAAATCCCATTGTACCATGGGTTCGACTTTTCTTTCAGCTTGATAGCTTTTGTGGAAAGAAACTTCGAGTTGTGTATTTGTCCAACTAACAGCATAAATATTCATTTCTCCAGAATATGCGCACTATGCAAAGTTGGCCGAGCCATATAAGCTTAGAAAAGTCCAGCACATACTGTAAGCATCACTTAAGCAGTGAGAATACAAACCCCAGCACTGTCTACGTACCTAGAGAATCAGATTGCTTCTGCTGCTGCCTGTCCCCTTGCTACGGGCAGCAAATACCGAGAAGATCATTCTGTTCTCTCCTGCGTTTCCCCCTCTGTTGGTCCTATTGTAATTACATCCTCTTCTTCGATATTTTAAAAATGTTCCAACCTAGTCTTTCATTAAGCTGCCCTCCAATTTTGGGAACCGCTACCCTCTTTCCTTACGTTTGCTGTTCCAACCTCACCATCTACGGAAAACCTCTCTCTTCCTCTTTTTTCCCCCTTTTCTAAGTTCCCATGGAAATGGCAACACAAAGATGAATGACACAATTTTTGTCCTTGACAAACTCACAGCCTGGTGGGAGGTGGAAACGTGGTGCTCAGGAGGTTTGCAGAAGCTCCAGATAAAGGTCTGCCAGCCTGGGAGGAAATCCTAGAAGGCCTCCAAAAAAACCAAACAAAAAAAACAAAAACAAAAAAAAACACAAAAAAACGTGGCATCTAAATTGAGTTCTAAGATACAATTAGGGGTTGGGGCAGGATGGCAGAGTGGGGAGTGGGGAGAAAGAATCCAGGGCAAGTGTAAGCAAAGGTAAAGAGGCAGGAGATAGGATAATGGTGTTGGGGGTGGGGGGGTGGAGGGCTACAGGTCCTTTGGGGCATCTAAAATGACAAAGTAGGTGGCAGCCAGTCGGAAAGACGGGGCTGGAGAAGAGGACGAGGGCCCAAAAGAGAGTCTGCTTCCTTATAGTCATGGCTACGTAATAGCACATTGTGGGAGGAATGGAGGAATAAATCACTGAGAAATCATTAAATGGCAAGACTCACAGAGTCATTAAACAATGCACATGGAGCTCCTGAACACGGTTCATAGCAAGGGTTTGGTTTCTGTGTAGTTTAGACTGACAACCAAGTTGCTTATTGATTTACTCAGTTTTTCTTACTTTCATTATTACCTACAGTGGGCCACGCCTTGAGCAAGACAGGATAAAAAAATAAGACAGCGGCCCAGGGTAGAGTGTTTTCTTCTGAAAGTCTGACCTAAGAGAGGTCCCGGGCCTCATGCAATTCATGTTCTGGTTGGAAGAGGAGGAGACTGGCACGGTCATCAAGGTCTGCAGGAAGCAGGCTGGTGGTGAGGCCGCTAATCTGCAATTGAAAAGGAGGCAGCGACGGCCCAATGGGGAGCCGGGACTTGATTTCCCACACTGCGTTATGAGCTCTGTGGGACCTTGACAAAGTCATTGACCCTCTCAGAGTTCGTTTTCCTATCTGGGAAATGGGGGCAATGACATCTATTGATCAGAAGAGTTTCCAGGATCACAGAAGATCATGTATGTGCCCGGAGTATCGCAGGTAGAACACATTTCCTGCCAACAAGCCTTCCTCGAACGTGAAACTTGCATTCAAGTCATATACTGGTTCTGAGTCCTCAAAGCACTGAGGATTCAAAGATGAATAAGACAGTTTGCATCTGTAAGGAACTCTCCAAGTGCTAGCTTTCTTCTGATAATCACAGATAGAAATTTCTAGTTTCGTGTCTCAGTTTCTCACTCAGGAAATGAGGTTAGTTTTCTTGTCTTCCTTCCCTTCTCCGTAGAAAGTCTCGGGACCTAAAAGAACTCTCTCTCTCTCTCTCTCTCTCTCTCACACACACACACACACACACACACACACACACGGTGCGGCATTAAGCAGACATTCTGGAAATAACAAACCAAACCTCCTCATGTCTGGGTCCGCACTGGGCTGGTGCTGGGGGTGCCGTGGCTCGTAGAGCTGTAGGTCCCAGCAGGCTGGTCTGAGGAGTAAAGTCCGTAGGCAAGCTTTCTGGCTTGTGTCCAGAATCGCCTCATAGCTCCTCGGTGAGGAAGAGGCAGACAATTCCACAGGGGCCGCGGGTTCTCATACGTCTCCCGAATGCTGGTGCTGTCACTGGGGTGGGAAGTAAGAATTCCACATGCCAAGGGCCTTTTGATGAGCACGACGGGGTGGGGGCGAGTGGGGATTCCCTTAGGATTTTGTTTCTTTCTTGTGATGTGCTGGCCTCGTTCATCTGTTCCGTGTGTTCTCGTTGTCAGGCAGCAGCTGTTTCAAGTTCTCTGGGCCAGTCCGCAGGGACACTGCAGCATCTAGAGAACATTCGTGATAATACGCCTGATAAATCCATTCGGGTTACATGGTTTTCCTGCAGAGAAACAAGGAAAAGCCCAGCGTTCTGATGATAGTCTAGCTTGTGGGGCACATCTGCCACATATTAAACACGTTTTAGGGACTCATTCCTGAGAATGATTTTTCTTCATTTTAGAAGGACAGCTACAGCTGTGTCTCCCTGCGAGTTACGTTCTATTGAAGGCAGCCCGAACTTAGGAGCTGTTGAAATTTTCAGTCACTTTCAATGATGGGCCAATGAGTTTTAATAAAGCAGGATCTGTCCAATGATGTCATTGTGTATATTTTTTCATTTGTTCCCTTCCCTGTCCCCTGTCTGTCCTTCCTTCCTTCCTTCTTTCCTTCCTTCCTTCTTCCTTCCTTCTTCCCTTCTTTTTTTCCTTCCTTCCTTCCTCCCTCCCTCCCTCCTGATATTCTTTCTCTTCCTCCCTCTCTCCCCTCTTTCTTTGTCTTCCTTCCTCCCTCCTTCTTTCTTTCTTTCTTTCTTTCTTTCTTTCTTTCTTTCTTTCTTTCTTTCTTTCTTTCTCTCTCTTTCTTCCTTTCTTTCTTTCAAAAATAAATCTTTCTAGGTGATTCAACTGAGTTTTAACTCACCATAAATCATGTCCCTGAGTCAAGAAAGTCCAGTAAAATACATGATCTGACCGGAAATTTTTGTCATTTCTCTGCTAAAGATGATGCTTAGGAATCTGGGACGTGGATCAAAGTTTAAGAGTTGAATTTACAAAGCACGGCGGGGCTGGCCTGCATGTGTAGAGCGTGGTCTACACCCACTGCGGCTAGAGTGTGCAAAGAAGGAGATTTCATGTATCTTGTAACAGCAGAGTCCAGGGCCATTTTAGAACAACCTGGCCAGTCTACTGTCAAAAATAAACCAACCAAAGTATGTGTAGTCTTCCCTCTTCTTACCCACCCCAGGACCCAACCTCATCTCCTCTCTCATACTAGCTCCCAAGGTCTTTCATTCTAGTTCAGTGGAAATAAAATAGAAACTTGATTTTTTAAATAGAAAATAGGAGGAACTCCTGGTGAACTCTGATTGTGGCCTTAGAGCTACAAGGAGTGGAAACTCTCTCTGTGCAGTTCCAGAAATGAGGATTCCTCTAATGGAGACGACTGAACATCACAGGAATCACAAACACTAAGGCAGAAAGTGGCTCAGAGCAGCTCCGAAGCTGGTGAGTCTTCACTCCTGTCACCATATTTGGAGGCTTCTGCATCCGCACAGATAATTCCCCAACACTCCGACCTCAAGCCCCTGACCTCATCGCTGCCAGTGACCTTTTCCTGCAGCCCTGTTAGCCACCTCCTCCCATTGTCTTAGCCTCAATTTTGCCATTATCAATAATTTCACCATGGACATTGAGTTCGTGGAAAATACACAAAATGCTACAAAACTATGGTGAATGGGTGCGATCAGAGGTCTTTCTCTCGACTGTGCAATCTTGGAGTCCTGTCTTGAGAGGTGGTTAATATTAGCTGCTCTGTGAATGTTGTTTGTATTTGCTTCTCAGAGCCTCTGTCTTTGAGAATTAAATAAAAATAGTTAATTAACAAATAACGGGTTGAATAAAAATGTTTATTGTTAAACTCTACAAAAGTTATTCCACCGATAATTATGTCAAGTGCTGGAAAAAAGATGTCCACAATATCAAATGAATTTGATAGTTAAACCAATCCACTAGTTAAAGCAAAAATTATTTTCTCAGACTGAACTAAAATGAAAAGTAAGTTTTAAAAATAATTTTTAAAACATTAATTTAATTTCCCTGGGGTGCCAGTCGTTTAAGGGTCTGACCCTTTGATTTTGGCTCAGGTCATGATCTCAGTGTCATGGGATCGAGTCCCATATCAGGCTCCACACTCAGCTCACAGAGTCTGCTTAAGACTCCCCCCCTCCGCCATGAGGTGCCTGTGGGGCTCAGTCAGTTAAGCATCTTGCCTTTTCTTCCGGTCATGATCCCAGGGTTCTGGGATTGAGCCCTCCATAGGGCTCCCGGCAGGGAGCCTGCTTCTCCCTCTCTCTCCCAGCTGCTCCCCCTGCTTGTGCACTCTCTCTCTCAAACAAATAAAATATTTTTAAAAATTCTAAAAAAAATTATTTTGGATTCTTTCCCCCTCTGCTCTTCCCCCTGTTCTCACTCTCCCTCTCTCTAAAATAAACAAACTAAATAACATTTTTAAAAAATTAATTTCCCAATTGTTTCTCTTGCTGGAAAATAATTTTCATGAATATCAAATAAATTGAGGAATTTTTTAAAATTTTTGATTACATTGCTCTAATTATGATATATTTATAGAAGTCACCGATTGACGTCTGATTTTATACATTACAATTTATTGAAGTAAATGACATTAAAAGTTATTGAGCAAGTATAGGTATATCATATTAATAGCTTTTTATCTTTTTATTGAACTTTTCTTTTTTTTTTTTTTTAAAGATTTTATTTATTTATTCGACAGAGATAGAGACAGCCAGCGAGAGAGGGAACACAAGCAGGGGGAGTGGGAGAGGAAGAAGCAGGCTCATAGCAGAGGAGCCTGATGTGGGGCTCGATCCCATAACGCCAGGATCACGCCCTGAGCCGAAGGCAGACGCTTAACCGCAGTGCCACTCAGGCGCCCCTTTTTATTGAACTTTTAAATTCAAAATTTTATTCAGTTACTTTAAGCTTGCATTCAATACAAAACAAGGCTCGTACTTTTTTAATGAACACACGGCACTCTATACCATATGTGCTCTCTGTATATTTGTACTGTGGATAATATATCCATACAGCAAATAGATAGTATATCTACGTTGTTGCGCAATATGGTACCGATGGGGTAGTAGGAAGTTGTCAGTCGAGGCCGGCTCTCAGATCCAGGGGACGCGGCGGCTTTCTGGACCGGTCGCGTGAAGTCCTGCCTGCAGGGATTGGCTTCCCTATTTTGCGTGTTCGTCCACACGCTGAGCACGCACTCCTCTCAAGGCTGCTGCTCTCACGGTTCCCTCGGCGCCGGGGGCTCTGGCTGCGAGAACAGGGCTCACTCGCTCATTTGGTTCAGGACTCTGCTCAGAATTGGTGTCCTCAGAATGCACGCCCGGCTGGTCCCCACACTGAACCCTCCTCTTCATTTGTCTCCACGTGGATGCCTGTCACCCCCCGACACTGTATGTCTATCTGGTTAATTGGTTTACTGTTTATCTCCCTCATTAGGTTGTAAACGTCCCAGGACCGGGTCTTTTGTGTACCACTCTATCTCCAAAACAGGGACTGGTGTTTGTTGAATGTGTAAATGAGCACACGAATAAATCATAGAGCCCGAGTTTGCGACTTGGCTAAAATGGAGCACAGATCGAACGTTTCTTTTTGACTACTTTAGGCGACCTTTCTACCTGCGAGGGCTAGTCAAACACCCGAAGGTAACCGACGTCTCTTTCTCTCTCGTGTTTTCCTACCCACTCCCGCTCTCCTCCCGTCTAGTGCTGTTTCACACTTCTCACATTAGGAATGGCTGATCGGTCCAGGACCCTGAGAGGCTAAATCTCCAGAGGGAGCCCCTCCTACCTCTTCTCTCCCTCTGCCCTGCTTAGAACAAGTCTCACGCAATTTCCTAGGCATACAGCCTTTGAAAGCGCTTTCTTCACCTGGTTGTATCACTTGGTCACATACCACTGGAATGACTGTGGGCCTCTTGGCCATTCCTGCCTACCAGGTCCTGCTGTCAGGTGTGAGTTACCGTGGGCTCACAGTTCTCATCCCAGTGTGATGACAGTCTCCTCCAGGAAGGTCATGCAGAACGTTTCTCCTGGAATATATTGCTCTAATCAATTTCAGACATTGCCTTAGATGTCCTCGAAGCTTCGCAGGAGCCATCTCAATGTGCATTCCCGTGAGATTCTAGTCCAGGACACCAGCACGCTTTGAAATTAAACTGTCTGATGAATTTAGACGTTGCTATGTACATATTTCTGGGGCGATCTAGAAGCACAAAGTAATTTCTATTATGGGATGGGGCTTGTGTTTGTGTATCATATGAAATGGCAGAAAAGGAAACACACATTGATTTTGCAAATGTATACTTTTTTATGGTCTCTAAAGAAATGGAGGAAATCAGAGACTCCATTTGCTATGGCCATATGGAATATAGTGCGAGAAAAATTTACCAGCCTGCAAACCTGCAGTTTCTGGTCTTAAATCTTACCTATGAATTGTGTTTTTCTTCTTACAAATGGAAATCCCTGAACATTTAAATAGAGGACTCACTTGCTCGTCCCTTGAATTGCAGTTCAACGCAGAGAGCCTTTTCACTGGATTAGATTGTTTAAATCCTTCTAGCCATGAAAATTTTTTTCGTGGTCCTCCAGGTTTCTTTCTGGAAAGTGAATAGGTCAGGAGGAGAGATACCAACCTGACTTAACTTTTATGGCGATGACAAGGGCAACACAACTTCCTAGGGTGAGCTTTGAAGTTGGGCAGACATGGAAGGGAATCTTGTATTCTCTCCATCACTAGTTCTACAATCAGGGCAAGTTATTGAGAGAGGTGGTATTGAAGAGTAGTTAAGAAGACGGGCTTCTAGGTCTGACAGCTTGAATTTAAATCTTGTTCCTGCTACTTATTCTATGATCTTGGACAATTGACTTTACCTCCCTGGACCTCAGTCTCTTCTGCTGTAAACTAATGCTTTACTTTACTGGGTGGTTGCAATGAGTAAGTGAAATAAACTATGTTAAGCTCTTAGCACAGTTTCTGGCACACAGCAAGCGTGCAATAAATAGAAGCTGTTATGTCGTTGTCGTCGTCATCATCACCATCGGTAACATTAGTAATTGTGGTATTAGTTAAGATCACACAGCTAGTTAGCGATGGGATCTTAAAAATCCCTAGTTGCCTTATTCCCAGCCAAGTGATTTTTCTATTATGTCAAAATATGTAGCTTTGGGAAAAGATTGGGCAAGAAGTTCAACAACGAGGGTGGAGATGATGATGATGATGTTAGCAATGACGGTGGTCACTTGAACCACAGCTTTCTTTAGAGTAGTGGTTCTCATCCGAGGTCACATACTGGAATCATCTGGGTAGTTTAGAAAAGACCTGGATTTCATTCCCAAAGATTCTGATCTAAATGGTTTGGAGTGTAGCCCGGGTGATGGGATTTTTAATAACTCTTCCTGGGAATTCTCATGTACAGCCAGGTTGAGAACCACTGGTATAGTGGCACCTCTTGTGGCTTGCTCTTCAGTGGCAATGGTCAAGCCAAGATGAGGCTCTGGTGCCCCCAGAGAGGAAGGCCAGCAGAGAAGTTTTATTCCCTGGCCCCCAAATTACCTGCTGTTACAAGACTGAGAGGATGTGAGCTCAGTTGACCTTGCTGGGCATCTAGAAAGGCAATAAGCAGCTGGCTACCTCTTCACTTGGGAGCCAGCAACCCTGTGATCTCTGTGGGAGCCTCTCCCTGCACCCAACTGTCAGAGGCTAACCCGTAAGCAAAAAGTGCACCTACATGTAGGCCCACACATGCTTAGAAGCATGGTATCCTGGGATAGCCACAAGAATCTCAAAATGTGTGTGCGTACATGCATGCATGTCTCTATATCAGTGGAACCATTACAATCAATGTCAGATTCTCCTGTATGTATTTATATTCAACACAAAACAGCTGAATATTGTATAGGAAGATGACCGTGATCTTGAGAGAGCCTTGAGATTGTTCCGAGCCACCAGGTGGCACCATATTGCACATCTAGCTAATGGCCTTCTGTTCAAGAGTGCTGGTCGAGTCCACCTCAGGATTTATGGCCATGATATATCAATACATGATTTCCTCTCTACCTGGAGGTGCACGGCACGGGGTGGGTAGGGCCAGCCCGGCTTGACTAGATCTCACAAGATTGAGCAGATGTCTCAAAGTGATGTGTCAAGCTGGGGAAAAGAGACTCAGCATTGCGTCCTTGAGGAGTGGGGAGTTGAAGCTGGGAGAGCAGAGCCAGGCCAGGGTTCTGGAGCGAAAATCAAGGTGTAGAGTCCAAAAAAGGAATTGTGATACCAGGAAGGCAGGGGATAGGAGTCAGAGGAGCTCGAGAAACAGGAAGGGTCTTGGAGCAGTTCGATAAAATGGGTCAACACGCCTTCATTGGTAAGGGAAGCAGGAACCGGAGTAAAGTGGACAATTATCATTGTCTATGTATCTATTGCAAATTATTTGCCTCTTGGAACCCGGGACACGTCACGTAGCTGAAGCTGGTGATTTTATCAGTCCATAGATGTCTTGGGGTCTGGTCCGCATCTGACCCTTCCGGGGTCTGCTCCAACCTTACTTTAGTTACTACTTCCCACCTCTCTTCCTTTGCAGTGCACCTTCCTCTTATGAACGACTCTTGTCCTTGCCCCAGGCAGGGCCCATGACCTGGCGCTGCCGTGTGCACGCTGTGCCCTTGTCCGGGACCCTCTGCTCCCTCCTCCACCCGTTAAAAACAAGAAGTCAGCAAGGTTTCCTGTTGGGAAGGGTGGATAAACTAGTCTACACCGCAGTGTGACCAGCTTAGAAATGCTTAGTATGTTCCCCTTTCCTTGATGGTATTTGCATTTGGGGGGGGGAAGTATATTACAGGGAAAGGAATTTTATTTATTTTTTTTAAGATTTTATTTATTTATTTGACAGAGAGACAGCCAGTGAGAGAGGGAACACAAACAGGGAGAGTAGGAGAGGAAGAAGCAGGCTCCCAGCACAGGAGCCCGATGTGGGGCTCGATCCCAGAACTCCAGGATCACGCCCTGAGCCGAAGGCAGACGCTTAACGACTGAGCCACCCAGGCGCCCCAGGGAAAGGAATTTTAAAATAGAATTTCAGGTGTCTGTCATTAGAACAATGACAAATGATTAAAGATATTTTTGTAAGAAAAGAGGATTTTTGAGAATTTCACAAATTCTCATGGGTACACCGCCGCCCTCTGCCCCTGTGACAGGAACAGTCTTCCCACACACGCGGGTCTACACAGAGGCCCAGGTGCAGGGAGCCTGTGGGCCAGGGAGGTGGAAACAGCACGCTCTAGGGAATCAACGATGTGGGTCTGGGCTCACACTCAGCCACCAGCAGTGTGTGATGGAGGCAATCCCCTGAGCGTCCCCGGCCTCTGAGAACTAGCTCTGCCCGCATTTATGGATTACCCACTCGGTTCCAGGGCAGTATGAGCTAAGCTTGGGGGTGCAAGGAGAAGAGCATTCACTCAGGGAGTCAAATGGCAGCCACAAGGCTTCTCCGATGCACACAAAAGGGTGCACAGGAGAGGAGTGGAGGGAAAGTCTAGCTCTGCAGGGGTGCCGGGGAAGCCCGCCTGCCGGAGGGCAGCTCTGCGCTGGAACAAAGCTACAGAATGTCTGGAGTGTCTGATACTGGGGCCGGGGCGGACCGGCCTTCGGGAGCCAGAAGCTTCGGAGTCGCAGAGCCAGCCTGAGTCAGGGTCCTGCTCCTCTCTAGCTGTGGAGCACGGGAACTTTCTCCGACAACTGGGGAGGATAACAGTACGTACCGCACAGGTGAGAAGGAAGACAATACAAGCGACATGGTCGGAAAGGTGCCTGGAACGTAGGACATGCCAGCTTTTCTCTCTTGCTATGGAATAAATGATAAAGAGGGGGTTTCCAGGCAGAGGAGAGACTGGGACAGCGCTGTAGGCATTAAGGAAAGGTGGCAGCGGTGGGTACGGGACGTGTGGGGGGGCGTGGGGAACCAGCCTGCAGAGACACGTGCAGCACCTGGGGTGCTCAGAGGAGTGTGGGCTCCACCCAGAGCCTCAAGGGAGCCAGCCACGGAGGTGAAAGGGTTGGAGGGTTGGAGCAGAAGGAGGTCTCTGGCAGCTTCTCAAAGGTTGGGCTGAGGAAGGGAGACAGGGAATGGGTGTGGGAAGAGCCAGTGAAATAGTAAGCCTGAGAAAAGCTCATTTTGGTGTGGAAAGTGCAAGGTGAATAGGAGTGCTGCCAACTCCCCCTTGGCTGGGAGAACCGTGGGGGAGAACTGCTGTCCTGCCCTGGGAGGAGGGGGGAGGGTGGTGGTAAGGCTCCAGCCGGGGCCTGTGCCTGGGGACTACTGCAGGCCACAGGAGTGGCAGACAAGGATCCTCAGAAGGGACTCCTCCCCACTCAGCCCTCCTACCCTACCAGCCCCCATGCAGTCTCTAGAATGGGAGACTCCCCATAATGGCTGTAAGCAGACTGAGAATGATGGTGTTAGAGGGGGCCTGGACTTTAACCTCTCCTCTTAATTACGAGCCTTCTGACCCAGGCAAGTTACTCAACTTTGGCCTCAGTTTTCACATCCATAAAATGGGGTTTAATGAGAATGCCTACCACATAAGATGACTTTGAGGATTAAATGAGTCACTCTGTGGAAAGCACTAGAATGGTTTCTGGCACCCAGCGCTGAATAAGCCGTTTGTTGGCTAAAATATGTAAAATGATAATAATTGCACGTACTTCAAAACGTATGGTGAACATTAAAGGATTTAGGGCAATGTCTGGAATGTAACAAACCCTCAGGGAAGGTAGCTGTGACTATTAGTATTCTAACAGAGGCCCGGGAGCCCAGGGGAAAAGCCAGGGGCCAAAGGAAAGGTGCGGATGGGAAGGACATTTTCTCTGTTCCAGTAAATCTACTTGAACATGAGCCTTGTTTTGTTGCATTTCTGGTTGGAAGTTACTTTGGACATGTTTCTTTGTTAATCATTTCCTCATGCATAGATTCTCACCTGTACCATTTTTGTCTCTGAAGAGATAGGAAGCCCCCACTGCTTGCATTGCATCAGGCCTTTCTCGCCTGACCCCAGTTGAGTGCACTTCTCTTGGGAGGCAGAGGGATGGACTAAATGATCTCCTCCTACCCTAAAGATTCTTTTTCTAAAAAGGACAGGTCAGATTTCCCTGGCTGTCTCGCCCAGAACCCCACCTTTCATCCCATTCATCTCATTTGCTTTGCAAGATCAGTGGGGGATGGCTCCTCAGTTTCCTGGAGCACCCCCACCCCAGCTGGGTTTGGAGAGAAGAGCCTTAGGCCTAGAATCTCAAGAGCGAAGGTGGCTATTTTACAAAAGAGCAGAGAAGAAACCAGGCAAATGGAAGGGGGGGGCAGCTCAGGATATCCTTGACCCTCTTCTATCCCACGGGGAGGGCTGGTTTCCTCAGGGGGAAATCAGAGAAGCCCAACAGGGATCCCAGCTCTGTCTCCATTTGCAGGATCTGGGCCTACTTACTTGAGCGGCAAGCTTCTGCTCTGTAAGATGACAAGAGCAGCAATACATCACGAGTGTTTTTAGGGATTCATGACGTGATAGCCTTTCTGTTTCTTAGACACGGAAGCTTGTTCCCACCCCGGGGCCCTTGCTCCTGCTGTCCCACCAGCCTTTTGTGTGACTACTTTCTTTTCAGCATTTAGGCCTCAGAGCAAATATCTTCTCCTCCAAAGGCGTCTTCCTCACCACCTGATCAATAGTGCCACCCCCGACAACCGTATCACGACTTCATTTTATTGTGCTCATTTGTTCGCTTGCTGGGCTAGCATCTGCTTCCCCAGACTAGAGTTAAGTCCCACAGATCCACGCTCACTGCGTGTGCCGCGTGCCTGGCGCCCCGGATCGATAAATCATGTGTCAGAAGCACCTGTATAGCCAGCACCTAAAACTCAGTGATGTTCTTTTTAGTATCATGATTTTCCCAGGAAAAGACTCAGTTTTACCATTCTCTTGTTTTATTTCTAACAATCAGAATTCTCCAGGTTTTTATCATGGACAATAACTTCAAACTACGTACTATTTATAAAAACCCCTCTTCGATGAAAACTACCGAGAGAGGCATGCTGTTCTGTCATTTTCCTAAATATTTCAGGTGCTACACCATCAAGAAAACTATAAACTTGCCCCATTCAAAGAGTGGTTTAAACTGAGTTAAATATTCATGCACTGCCCTGGGCCTTCACTGAAGGGCGCTTTGAGAAACCACCTTAAGAAGCACCTGCTGTTTGAATAATACTAGAGAGCCTGTACCTTACAGCATTAGGAGTCACTATGAGAGACCTCAGCGTGAGAAATTCCTTTCAAATTTCAACCCTTAGCAAAATGTTCACTTCCTTTGGGGAACTAGTATGCATTTTGTCTTCAAGAGTTGAGTAGCAGGCCGTGTTTCCCTTTTCACTTCAGCTACCAGGAAGCTCAGGGCCAAATTTTCAACTCCTTTCTAGCAGCTAGGTAAGCTTTCCCGGCCTGCATGTTTGCCTTTCTCTTTGTCCTTAGTCTTTACTTGCTTTATAGTCATCTTCACTACGTTTAATCTCTGAGAAGATAAAAAGTTGGCTTAGACAAGGGCAGGTACCAGTGAGGCTGGGTTATCCAAACTACAGCCTAAACATAAGAGAGGAACAACCTGGGGAGGACACTGCTGTCACAGCCCCTGGACCTGGGTCTCCACCACTGTAGATGCAGCGTCCTGTGTGGGAACACCTGCTTGGACAGGACTGGTCACAGGCCGAGGCCCTCACAGGGCGGGGAGCAGTGCAAAGGGAGTCTCTGGCCTTCTAGGCATGTGTATGAGGCCCTGCCTCCCTGCCAGACTCAACCAGTAGGGGATTCCTCAAACAGGGAGAGGGGTTCAGATCTTAGACAGCAACCCCCCCCCACACACACAAAATAGCTATTCACTAAAGTTTGTTTTTGTTTGGAAAAATTTTTTTCCTCATATACTTCAAAACCTTTGTGGAATGGAGTGGGATAGGAGGATAACAATAAATACACAGGCAGATGTGAATTGATCCGTGCCAAAAAGGTGAAAGAAACCTTTCATTTCCTGACTTTTCTAAGCGAAAACCTGGTCTGGGCCGCATTCTGTAATGTCAGGGAGAAGCTCAGTGTCGGTTACCTACCATGGCTCCTTTCTCAATTCTTGGACCACCAGAGCCCAGGAGTCGTACTTCTCAGAAAAACTGAGGGGGTGGTATCCATTCTCTGGGGAGCCCCCCCCCCGTTGCCATGGAGATGCCCATTGTCCGTCTGCCTGGGCGCTCCCTGAGGTGGGCAATTCCGTGGTAACATCCGCTCCCTCTGGGCCCAGCGCCTGTGCTGGTTGGTCGCTAGCGCGGCCTCTCTGAGGCGAAAGCAGAAGTATTTGCGATCCATCCGCGGGTAGAATCCCCTCCGGGTGGGAGGAGGTCAGGCTGGACAGACACGCGGGGGCCAGAACAGTGGTGGCACCTCCATGGTGCGGGCTTCTCTCCCCACCCCCACCTCACCTTGGTCCGCGTCCACATGGTCAGCCATCTTCTACCCAAGAGAGTGGCGCACCCCTCACATTTTCTCCCCCCTCTGCTCCGTCTGCATAGGGGGGACACACTGAGTGTGGGACAGCAGGGCACCGTTCTCCCCAGTGGGAGGAGGGGGGTGACATTCTGTATTTTTAAAAACATAAAAGAAGGCTGGTCTGACCAAACTCCTCACAGCCAGCAAATTCCCAGGGCTACCAGGCCGAGTTTCCGGGGCAGCAGTGGCGAAGCCTCCCCACTCCAGGCAAGAACAGAAAGATCCATGTGTATCGAAGACTGTTGCTCTCCTGGAGGCCTTAAATAGCATGCCCCGAGCTCGCAGGATGAGAAAGGCTCACGGTGCTCTCTGAACACCAGAGGGCGCCATTAGCCTGGCTTCTGGATTCTTGTCGCTGCGCTGAGCCGCGTAAACAACCTGTCAGGTGTGTCCTGGTAAAGTAATACCCGGTATTCCGGATATTTTATTTTATTTTATTTTATTTTATTTTATTTTATTTTATTTTATTTTATTTTATTTTATTTTATTTTATTTTATTTTATTTTATTTTATTTTATTTTATTTTATTGGGGGGGGGGGGGGGGGGGGAGCGGAGGGAGAATCAGACTCCCTGCTGTGCTGTGAGCCTGACGTGGGGCTCGATCCCACGACCCTGGGAACATGACCTGAGCCGAAGGCAGACACTTAACCGACTGAGCCAGCCAGGCACCCCAGATCCATTTTAGAGCCAGTCATTGGCTCTTTGCTGTGAATTTAGGTTACCAACAATAAAGTAGGACAGAAGCTCCCCCATTCCTTCCTGCCCAACCTCAACGCGGATAAGTATGGCTTAAACTGTGGTTTAAATGGTTTCCAAGGGACTGACAATTCCAAGCACAGGGGCAAGTAATAGTGATTCTGGGCCCTTCTGTGAAGGATGAGGAAGGCTTTGCCCCGCGTCATTACGATATCCTCGGCATACGGCCTGTACAGCTGAAGGTGTACAGCACGAGAGGAAAGCTCTGAGATAATTTCCGTGAGAAGCCTTTCCGGTTCTGCACGCCACTCATCTTCACACGGAGCGGCAGATCCTCCTTCTCAGTCGTACAGCCACAGCTGCCCTCAGGCCACCCCTTGTCCAGGATCTTTCCCAGAGCTTCCGCTGGCAGGTAGCCCATCACAGGGGACAATACACGGCCATCTGGGTCTTCCACTGGGAGTCTGTTGCCTCTTTGAATCTGGCCTGAGCCAGAGTAGGCTTATGGAGAAAGTGCTTGGTGCGCGAATGAAGACTGTGAAGAAGATTTGGGGGTGGGGGTGGGGATGTGTGATCAAAGCTTTTGATCCATGGCTTTTTCTGTTGTGTCTGTGCTGTGTAAAGAGACTGAAATGAGTCTCATGGGGCCATAAAAGCTGGTCTCAGCAGGCTATTCACTTGGAAACCCTGGTAGTGGTTACGGTTTTGAAAATGATAAAAACACATTTTTAAAAATGTGTAAATTGTAAGAGGTGCACCTGTCATGCTGGGCACCAGGTGATGTGCGGAAGGGGTGAATCACTACATTGCACACCTGGACCTAAGATCACACTATATGCTAACTCACTGGAATTACAGTAAAAACTTCAGAGAAAAGAAAAAATTCGTAATTCAGCCTCTGTGTGTTCATCCATCATTCAGTTACTTACTGGTTATTTGCCACTGGGTCCCAATAGGTGCCCCACAGGGAGAGGAATTCAGTGAGGCCCTTTGCCCTGGGGCTGTTTGTCGTCTTGTGGGAGATGAATACATGTAAAAGGTCACTGTCATCTGATGGGTAAGGACTGGGATGTAAACAGTGTCCCAGGAACCCAGGAAACGAACCTAGGGGAGGGTTAAAGGTGGTTTCTCCTTCGATAGTTCCATACCTAGCCGTGCACTCATCGTTCCGGACTCCTCATGTGGCGTCTAGGGACCAGGCGCCGTGAAGCAGGGAGCCACTGTAGGAGTGTGCAAAGCCTTCCATTACAAGGTCCCCACAGCCTCGAGCAACTGGGGCTCTGAAAGCTCAACACTAAGCCTCCCAGTTTCACATGCAGGATGAGGGCCACAGGAAGGAGAAACTTCTGGGAGGCTCTTCCTGCCAGCCTGGGCTGGCATGCACTGACTTCTACGTATTACCAACAGGAGTAACAACAAAATGGTGCCCGGACGAGTCCTGGGGGGTTTGAGCATATCTTCCCTTGCTCAGAAAACTCCTGCAGCATGGTCGGCTTGCACAAACTCTAGGTGTCACGTGTTTTAAAAATCAGTTTCTGGGGCACCTGGGTGGTTCAGCTGGTTAAGCATCTGCCTTCGGCTCAGGTCATGATCATGTTCTCCAGGTCCTGAGATCAATCAAGCCCCCACCCCCACCCCGCCGCACTCAGCGGTGATCCTGCTTCTCCCTCTCCTTGTGCTCTCTCTTGCTATCTCTGCTGCTGTCTCTGTCTCTCTCAAATAAATAAATAAATAAATAAATAATCTTTTAAAAAAATCAGTTTCCGAGACATGAAAATTTAATAAATGAAATTTATTCCTCTCCTTGCATAATATCGAGGAGAGGAAAAATGTGATTAGAACCCAATTTTGGCAAAATCCATATAGTTTCTGCTTTTAAAGTTTAGGCAGCATGTTTCAGATCAGGGTAAGGATGCCCCACCCAAGAATGTAGCCTGATTCGAAGAAAACATAAGCTTCAGTGTCCACATGTCTGCAGGCTTCTCTGTGTAACGCATGGAGGCTGACCATCGTGGTTGACTTTGTCTTTTGGCAAGGCATCGTAATGGGCCTCATGTCTTTTGAGCACCAGGAAGGAAAGAAACAGGAGGTGATTTGAGTTATATAATAAAGTGGGATCCTGAGATTCCCGGGACAATCTGTGGGAAAGGGGGAGATGGGTCAGGAAAGTGGCAGGAAGCCAGGCGGATATGGTGAGGAGAGATGGCCAGTGGGAAGGTCTCCGAGGCGAGCCCAAACGAGGACCCTTTAAGAACAAAGACATGTGATGTTGCTTTGTATGTCATCTTGTGGGCCGTGTGGCAGTCTAACTCCTCCACACCTTCGGTACCAGCCTGCCAGATGTGGCATCCTCGGGTGCTCTGGAAAAGCAGACGTCACAGGACAATATTCAACACAAGATGGCAAGAGACAGTCACAGGACAGAAAACTGAGACTTCAGCATAACTAGGATATTGGAATAAGAGGAAGCTGGGGGAAACATACTCCCCCAAGAACCCCCAGAAATGTCAGAACGGGAAAGATGCTGGTTTTCCTATATAAGATGCAGGTTCTGGATATTTTAATGTTAATTATTAAAGAAAGGGTGCCCCCACAGGGCAGCAGGGTGCACGGGCACCCAGAGGGCTGGCCTGTGAGTCACACCCCCACCATCTCTCAAACTCTCTGCTAGGGTTTCCCACGAGCGTCTTCATTCATTTCCTTAGAAATATTCAACCACTTGGTTCTGAAGCACGTTAGTGTCCCATGAGAATAAATGGCATGGATTGAGTTTTTCTAAATTAAAAATTTCAAAAACAGTGATTTGACGGGAGCAAGGGAGAGAGCGAGGAATCATTGGGTTAAGTTCACATTCTATGTATTTGAGTTTTATGAAAGAGAGTCTCAAATGAAATAAACACACCGAACAGTGGCCGTGAAGATCTCTTCGTGGGGGAGAACGGCAGCCTGAATTAGTTGGCGTGTTTCAGTTTTTGTTTTGTTTTGTTTTGTTTTTCATCTCCAGCCGTGTAAGAAAGATAACCACAGGACTGGTAATTATAGACTAATCAGAGTGATTTGTTAAAGATAAGCCTAGCTGGCGGTCCTGGGGATTCTGCAAACATTTTGTCACTCTGCACGTTTTGCAGACAACTTTTAAGGGAGCATCAGCTTGTTTCACGGGCTTCCTTGGGTGAGCGCTGGTATTGGAGCCATTGACTTCAGCTTTTAATCCTTCTTCCATTTGAGCTGATGCCTTTCCTATTTTTTCAGCCATCAATTACGTGGCCAGTGCAGGCTGTCCTGGGGGAAATGTGGCGGCTCTGGTCAGGGCCGTGGGCCCGGCTGGCCCGCGGGATGGGTTTCTGGAGCACGGCAGCAGTGATGAGCAGCCCCCTCCCGCAGCTCGCTACTCCTTTACTCCAGTTTTCTCCCGGTTCTTCTGCCGCAATGACTGACAACGTCGGAGAAGGTGGGCACGCAGGCACAGGAACGAACAGAAAGGGCCTTTGCTGATGGAGCCATGGATTCCAAAAGAATTCAGCAGGTTGTTTTTCCTGATCAGTTTCTTATTTTCTAGCTAGATGCCATGCGCGATAGTGTGAGAGACGCTTTCTACAGAAGTGGTTTTTGTTTTTTTTTTAATGTCAACTGCATCCCTTAGTGGGGTCAATCCACAACACACACCCACATGTACATACGTACATATGGACACACACCTCAAAGAAAAGTTTCCTAAGAGAGTATTTGTACTATGCACAAGAATTCTATTCTATTCTATTCTATTCTTTTTTTTTTTTTTTTTTAAGATTTGCTTGTTTATTTGAGAGACTGAGAGTGAGAGTGAGAGGACAAGCAGGGGGGAAGAGCAGAGGGAAGGGGAGAAGCAGACTCCCCGCTGAGCAGGAGCATGACCTGACCTGAGGGCAGACGCTTAACCAGCTGAGCCACTCAGGCCCTTCTATTCTATTCTATTCTATTCTATTCTATTCTATTCTATTCTATTCTATTCTATCCTATTCTAGCTCCATTCCATTCTGTTCCATTCCATTCTTTCAGTTAAAAAACTTCATTATTCATTGCTCTGATGTCACTCCCCCCCCCCATAAAATACTGCCATCTAGAGCATTCCGCATTAGGTCACAATAGTGAAACTGTCCGTCTGTTTTTAATACGGCATGCCTGGAAAATGATTGGAAGGCGACGTTAGTAGGAATCTCCGCTCTCTGATCAGTCCTCTTTCTGATCTATTTAACCATCCTTTAAAAAAAGAATCACTATGAACTCTGTGAAGGGGCATCCACCCTTCCCTTACCTGGTTACATGGGGGTCAGGAGGACAAGGCTTTTCAACCCAGGTCTTGTCCCAGCTGCGTCACCAACTGAGAGAACCCTGTACAGGAGCCAACTCACCCTCATTTCTCTTGTCTGTAAAATAATACTATTACTATTAACTATTCACAGTTAAGGTATTTCTATGTGCCGGGCATTATTCTAAGTGTTTTACATGCATCAATTCACTTAATTGTCATTGCAAACCTGTGAGTTTCATGCGATGTTGACCCCACATTGTAGCCAAAAGTCATGACCTGGAAAGTGGCGTGCTATGCCACGGCTGGGGACCTCCATGTGAGAGCCGGGATCTGTGCCTGGGCAGCCAGGACATTCTTCTATACCATCGACCTGGGGCCAGAAGAGCTGGGTGATATCCTTGGCCTTTCCCAAATCTGAGTTTCTAGGATTCTGCCTGTCACGGTGGTTCGGAGTTCCTCAAAAGTGAGTCTCCCCGCATATCCTCCCTGTGGCTCCTGAGGAGGAAAAGTGCTGTGCTGGATGGCCGCAGAGAATTATGGCTTCTGGAAGACAAACCCCAACCAACGCGTCTTACTCTAGGAAGAGGTATGTGTGTGGAAGCGGTCAGAGAACCTGGAAGACTGGCAAGGTGATAAAATCACCCAAGGAGGGTTATTCCTTTGTCCTGCACACCCACATATAGCAGGGCCCCCCTCCCACTGCAGGACACAGCAGGAGCTGTGGTGAGGCCGGCACCCTCAAACCTGCCACCATCCAACCTGCCGGTTACAGCTAGGACGTTAGAGAGGTCGCAGGCAAGTCCAGAAGAATCCGGGACACATGTCAACACCACTGCCAGGCGTGCGCGCAGGCGTGACGGAAGACAAAGTTAAGCTTGAACTGTCGCCGGCCTTGAACGCCAGGAGAAGCCAACATGCCTCTTGAAAAGACCTTTAGCATTAAAATGATCCTTCCAGGTCCTATTGTGTTACACTCCCACAGTGATATTCTTGGCACGTGGGATACGGCCTAATATTGCTAAATATGAACTAACTTCTAAGAGAGGGTCAAACAACTCATGGCAGCCATTTAAACCTCCAAAAAAAATGCAGCAAGGGAATCATAGTGTCGGCTCCATACAATCATAAAAATGCCCCCCACAGGGAAGGAATCAGTATTTATTTGATGCTATATTTAAACAAATATCAAATAATAAAATCATTATAGGGAGATAGGGATTTTTCCCCCCCTATCAGGGCCACTGTGGGAAAATAAGTCTATCAAGGGACACGTTTAAATAAAAAGAAAAGTAGATTAGTTTCAAGTGGTAGGGTTTGGGGGTTTTTTAAGGAGGAAAATATAAGGTTCAATTCACTTGGTGCTGGAATTAGGATCAATGTGAAAGCAAAGTTTTTAAATGTGCTTCAGTCCCAAATTTTAACTAGGTAAAGGAGAGGGATAGGAAGAGTGGTGGGATGGGGGTAGGGGGACAGAAACAGAGGATGAGGGACCAGGCTGGGGACAATGACAGCCAGTCCCTGAGCAGGAAGAGAATACTCTGAAGGGTGCTGTGATCTCAAAGTCTCAAGGAGTCAGGAAAGTGGGAACAATTGAAGGAGAACTGAAGGGGTCTTATAGGAGGAAAGAAGAACTGAGGGTGGATCACATGATATCGTTGGAGAGGTGAAGAACACATGGATTTGAATCCTGAAAGGACTAATACGAGTTTTCCATTTGACATTTGTGTGGGTAGCTATAAATTACCCTCAGTTATGCTTATTCACAGAGACGGTGCAAAGGGGGTAAAAAGCTAAAATTGTCAACAAAGTTGTCTAGAAGTTTCTGTCTTTAAAATTATTTTACAAATAGGCATTTCTTGTATTGTTTTATTAAATCTCTGTACTCTTTCATTATCGTAAAATATACACAGCATGAAAATTCGCCTTTTTGGCAATTTTTAAGAGTACAATTCAGTGGCATTAAGTATATTCACGTTGTGGTGCAATCATCACTATGGTCCAACTCCAGAACATTCTCACCTTCCCAAATTGAAACTTTGTATCCATGAAACACTAACTCCCCATCCCCACCCGCACCCCTTACCCCCACCCAAGCCTTGGGCAACTGCTGTTCTACTTTGTCTCTTCTTTTTTATTTTATTTTTTATTTATTTTTTTTTTTATTTTTTAAAGATTTTATTTATTTATTCGACAGAGACAGAGACAGCCAGCGAGAGAGGGAACACAAGCAGGGGGAGTGGGAGAGGAAGAAGCAGGCTCATAGCAGAAGAGCCTGATGTGGGGCTCGATCCCAGACCGCCAGGATCACGCCCTGAGCCGAAGGCAGACGCCCAACCGCTGTGCCACCCAGGCACCCCCCCCTTTTTTTTTTTTTTAAAGATCAATTCATTATAAATGTGATCTTTCTTTCTTTCTTTCTTTCTTTCTTTCTTTCTTTCTTTTTGTAACTGTGACATTTCATAATCTCAGCGCTTGAGAAGCAAAATCATGGAGAGAAAGCTTTTTGAGGAAAGGTAGGGCTTACACTGCCTTTTCAAACCTTAAATCCCATATTTATCGATTTCAAAATGAAATTTCAACCATTTCTCAGATTTAAAGTGTTCATTGAATTAATTCTTTGTCTTTATTTTTAGTGATTCCTAGAAACAGAGACATTGGAGTATTGTTTTTAAGAAGTCCACGAAAGTAAATAGTTACATCAATCATTTCTATTGGACTAGAATATATTGAAACTTGTCAGTGTAGGTTCATGCCCTAAATATTAACATAAAATATATGAAATTGTTCTAAAATGATTGAGAAAGCATTCGCCACTTTTAATGGACTAATTGTTCTTTGCAATTTCTTTTAGAAGCTAAACCTGGCATATCAACAAACAGACGAGAGCAATAAAGAATAGATACTACAATCGTTTAGCTGATACTATTTAGAGTTCTGAAGCAAAAATAGATTATTGATAGTAAATGTGACGTTCTCAGTGCATGTAAATAAACCCTGAGTTTGAGAGCCTTTGTTTTCCCAGAGCCCCAGTAAATACACTTTTAACAGAGATCTCATGTAAAGTAGCCATATGCTTATAATTATCCAAATATTGTAGATCCCCTGTGTGAAATTTCACATCTTTATTGCTTCTATTTTAATGTTTACAAAGTTGGTAGTAATTTTTAAAACCAAATCTGATCCTAAACAGGAAAGACAATTTCCTATGTAATTGTAATTTTCTATGCAAGATTTGGCAAGGATCAAATCATTTCTAGAATTTAATCATCTTTACTCTTATAAGCATCCTCTACGCTCATTTGAGAAGGCACTTCGTCTGCTCAATTTAAGTATCCCAATACCTATTAGCAAACTGCAATGTGTTTTTAATCTAGAATATTTGGACAAACATAAAACATGTTGAATCGTTACAGAAGAAAAGTGTTACCACAAATGCCCAGTGAGATACAGTATAAGCTCACCATGTCAAACAAATTTAGCCTTTTGAGAGGAGTTACTTAACAAAAAGAAATTCTTAAGAGGATATGAAATCTAGTTAGACTGAAGTTTTAAGATGTAATTTCAGAGCAAATGTATAAAGATTGAGAACTACTAAAATTAACAGAGAATTCTTTGATACTTAAAAAATCCAAATTGTCAAGTAATTAATGACCACTATAGTTACTAAATATCTGTAATAAAAAATTACATATGCTGTTGTATATGTAACCTGCATAAAAAGCCTAAAGGCACGGATTTTTCACCTCCATCTGAAGGGACAGCAGTTGAATTAGAAGATTGGGGGTTCATGCAGCTAGAGAGAGAGACAGAGCTGGGATCAGAACCATGAGCTCCAATCCCCTCCTCCTTCTTTCACATCCATAGTACGTAACATGTCTACGGCCCATTTCATTCTGATGCTGTTTTTGTCTCCCTTCCAGGCTCCAAACAGGCCCAACCCCGCTTGCTTTGAGAGATCTGACCAGGTGAGGCACATTTGGCCCGCTAGGACTGTAGGCAATTAAATACACCTGGTTCATATGGGGAATGAAAATTATTTGCTTATTAGGAATAAGAATTTGAGAATGAAGTTGCATATGATGCATTTCCTTTACAGCTTTCTCTTAAAAATCAAAGCATTTCTCGAAGTTCTTGGCAGGTAGAGTGCCCCTATCTCAGGGTGCAGACCAAACGTTCTCAAACCCCAGCACGCATCAGAATCCCCTCAGGGCTTGTGGACCTGTTGGTGGCTGGGCCCCGGCCCCAGAGTTTCAGGTTCAGTGGATCCGGGGTAAGGCCTAGGCATTTGCATTTCTAACGAGCTTCCCAGTGATGTGTGGCTAAGAGTCCGGGGCGGCCCCTCGAGAACTACCGGTATTGGCAAACTACAACATGGTGGGACATCTGCGTGCCTTGAGGTGCCACCAAACAAAGGAGAGCAGTGATTGGGTTGACCAGATGCCCCAGGGGATCCTCGTGCTTCTTTCAATATTCAGAGCCCACACTCAACTTTCCCTGCCAAGCTCAGAACTGTCATACTGGCAGGCATGGTGAAAACCAAGTCAGAGGCAGCTGATGGAGCGGGGAAACCGAGGCCCAGAGAGCTTGTGCGTGTTAGATCATCAGGCACTACTTTTCAATCCATTTCATTTCGCTTGTCTGTAAGTTCTTCTGTGAAAGAAGGGGAGAGCCAAAACCGGCAAGCAAGGAAACAGAGGAAATGGAATATCGGTCTCCATACAAACGGAGGAAAGCAGGAAGAATTGCAGAGCTGGTAGCTCCCAGTCTGAGCTGTGAAGGAGAAGCAGTAGCTTCTGTGTACCCTTCCCTCAGACGTGTTTTCTTGTTGTTGCTTAGTGTTTCCTTTGCTTTTGTTCTGTCTCTTCTTCTGCTTTTCGGAGGTAGAGTCCTGACCTTTCTTCCTGCTGCTACATTTTTCATTCTCTTTGAGGAACACGGCCCAGTACTCTAAGCCAATGGCTTCTGCTTTCCTTTTGGAGGGATCTTGTCTGCAGATGAAATTTTATGAAAATGTCAAAACCATAAGAGCAAGGCTGCTCGGGTTGGAGTAAGGATGGGCATCGTGAGCCCTGCCTGGCTGGCTGGTTGGTCTCCTACTTGGAGTTTTAAACCCACCGCTTGGGTCCTTTCAGTCATTTGCTCTCTATCAATCAACATCTACCAGTCTTAAGTCTCATTTCTCTTGGTCCACATAGGCGACGACTAGCTACTCTTATCAGATCAGCACCTTATGAATGTATTCAGAACAGTGTAATGGTGGTCACAAGCTATGAATGGGGACCCTACTCAATAGCATTTGTATCTGAACTAGGACTTTCTGAAGATGGTACCTCGAATGAAAGAAGGTATTTCATTTGTGCAAATATCACATTAGACTATACTTCCAGAACATTTAGAATGGTCACCTCCCCTGTGGGGACGGCACACACGAAAAGTCAAATCTCTTCACTCACTTCTATAAAAGCTGCCTTTCAAGTGGCACTTGGATGAAATATGACATAATTAAAGAGATAAACTCCTTTATTTCTTTAGGGGAATCTTTCTCCTTGGGTAACTATGAAATAATAACTTAAAAACAGTAACAGCTCGGATGTCACATAGCAACAGGGCAATTTTATTTGCCTTTGGTCCACTATTTCTGGGCAGGCATATCTCTCACCTATGGAAGTTTTGTTGTCGAATGCTCCACACATCTCATATGTGACTCTCTGTTTCTCAAAATCACGCTAACGGATGTCACTGTCCCTTGCTCATCTTGGCGAGCGCCCGTAAACATTCCGAGTCCAGCACCAGTTTGGTTCTCCGCAGATAACTCCCTCGTTGTCCACAGGGGGGCAGGACATACCATACTGCACAGCTGTTCCTAGTGCCTTCTCTGTGGGGGGAAAGACCTACCCGAGGACAGAACGCCCGGGAAGCTGCCCTGGTGCCTACGCCAGACCTCAGTTCAGCTCAAGAACCTCTTAGCCTTTTTTTTAGGTTCTTCATAGATGAAACTACTGAAGAACTTATGAGAAAATCAAAGACTGAAAGCTTAAATTCTACATACTCTTTCAAATTCTCAAACTGTTGTGAGAAGATCTGAAAGCATACGTTCATTTGTAGTTTTTCCTCTGTATCTTTATTTGTAATGCACGAATGTATACACACACACACACACACACACACACACACAGAGCAAAGGCCTTGGTGGCCTTGTCAACACTGGGGTGAATTCCTATTTGAAACATATCCGTGCGGGAGGAAGAGATAAGACTTTGTGTATTACTGTGGATCATTGTCACGATATTTGAAATGTTTAAGTCAGAAAGACTTGCCTCCCAGTCCTGACTGGACTACTGACTAGAATTTTCGGCCCTTGCGCCCAGCCCCTAAGTTTGTTTGCTCACCTGTTCAGTGAGTGCCGCAGCCCGTCAGGCCAAGGGCAGTGAACTTTCCTTGCATAGACCAGAGGCCGGTAGCAGTGAAAGAGAGTAATATCTGCCCTGGGGGAATCCTGGAGCTGGGAAGACAGACCACATCCTTTGTGGTCCCTGTCCCAGTGTCATTTACGCTAACACATGTCTCCATCTAGTGTGCGGAGAGATCCCAAGCCCCAGCAAACAGGCTCATTACTTTGTTTCCTGTTTACCGATAACTTGAGGCTGATAATGATTGCTGGGAGCAAAATGAAGAGAGAACACGCTGGGCTGCAGTCGCAGGCAGGAAACATTCTTATTGGATGGAGGGTCTGAAACCATGAATCATCATTAACCAGACTCCATACTGATAGAAATTAAAACACTGATAACACAAACCACAAATCTCCATTTCCCTGAGGGACGGGATGGAGAGAGACCACAAGGAGGAAGCCTCTCCTGGAGGACACTCGAGGGGCGGATGTCCAGAGCCAGAAGCCGGGGCAGGCCCGGCTAGATGACATTTCAGGGGTGACAGGTAGGCAGAAGGGGACATGTTGCTTGTGCTGGTGAGAAGTGAATTTTCAGTCGGTGGTTTTGCAGAGGTGTTCTTCACAGGCCAGGAGGGAGGTGGTGAAGACTTGGAGAGAGGGCAGAAGGGCACAGAGGAGAGATGTTGAGGACAATGGGCTTGGCAGTAATACAAAACCAAACCAAAAGAATGAAAAGAAGGGCTAGCAGACATGCTTTGGGCATCGTATTAAGTGACAAGGGCAGGCTAGAGCAGGGCATCAACCCCCCCCCCCAGTTGCAAGGATAGGAAAGCAATGTGCACGACAAATAAAGAAGGAATGGAAGGGGCTCCATAAAGGTGGAAACATGCTCATTTGTTGATTTGTTGGAGTATCAAGAAGCTGAGAAACAATTTTGTCCTGTTTCAGTTCCATTTCCTTTTATGTTGTTAATTTAGTAAATAATGAACAATTTTTAAGCCCAGAAAGAGGAAAGAAGATAAGGTTATGGTAAAGCACCTTTGAGTTTAAAGATCGGAACCTGACAATTATGAAATCAAAACTAGGGGATGTATATGGGATTGGGATAGGGCCACAAGGGCATCCGTGGAGGAGAGGAGGAAGAGAGCAGCCAGTGCAGACTCTGGAGCAGTGTGACCTTGGGCCTCAGTTTCCCTACCTGTAAAATAGGGATAGTACAGCACTCGTAAGACTGTTTTGAAGATTAAATGGAATAATATATGTAAAGGACTTGCAACCCTGCCAATACACAAGTTCTCTTAGGTGTTTGCCATGACCTGGGGGAGGCCTAGTGTCCAGGACAGAAGGCACAGCCTAGACCTTAAGGAAGTTAAGGCATGAAGAGAGTGGGGATGTGCAACTTCCTTCCCTTGCAGTCAGGTGAGTGGACTCTGCAGGGACAGGAAAAGACAGGGAAAGGCAAAAGTGAGAAGGAGGGAAGTAGAAGACCGGGAACACACACATAAAAGGCAGTCTGGGAGGAAGTCATCTGAGATAAAATAAAACCATAAAGAAAAGAAAAAGGCAAGAATCAGAGACACTAGCTGGAGGGTTGATTCTTCTATGCTGGAATGCGAGCCCTGGGTTTGGGGGCTGTGCTCTGGGTTCTGTCCCTGGCTGCTTGTCCTCTTGGCTGAGTGTCCTTGGAAAAGTCATTTATCCCCTGTCTCGTTTTTTCAATCTGTGAAAGTGAAAATAGTAAGGCCAACTTCACAGAGCTGTTGGGAGACGAAAGGGGAGCATTTTATGGTTGGTGGCTGAACACCCAGTAAATGCACAGGAGACGCTACCGTCCATAGCGTTCCAGGGCACAGAGCACTGTGGGAGAGAAGCAGCCCTCCGCCTTGACTTCCAGCGCTCAGGCCCAGGAATGAGCGAGGCAGTGGGCGGGGAAGACACGCACGGGGAATCTGGGGACAGATAAAGGAAACTCGTGATGGGGCGAGGCTGGGCTGAAGAGAAACAGATTGGGGAAGAGCTGCAAAGGGAGGGGTCCACTGAAAGAGGAGGGGGAGGCCGCGGAGGGAGAGGGTGGGAAGGCAGAGATGGGAGGGCAGTGTGAGAAGAAAAGCAGGCTGGGGAAAGAGGGATTGGAATGCAGAAGGAACTTAGGGAAGGAGAGAGTTTTGAAGGCGGGAGGGAAAGAAGAGAGGGAAAATGGGGATGCCGTGGAGGCGGGGGCCAGGCCGCGAGCGGAAAGAGGACCCCGGGAGCCGACCGAGGAGAAAAGAAGCGGCTAAAGCCAGCGTCAGAAGAGGCTGGGGACTGCGAGAAGAGAGGCTGGGGCCTGCCGTAGAGCGCGGCAGCTTTTAGCATCCATCCAGACTCTAAAGACTCGTGGCCTTTGCCTGACCTCGAGGGTCGGGAACAGACGCCCTGTCTTTGTGGAGACCGGTACCCCACCGAGAGAATGGGGCTGTTCGGGGCTGGGCACTGTGCCTGGGACGCGGCGAGGCTTCGCTGGCCCCGGGCTGGCCCCTGAAGGCAGCGAACGGCCGGCCTGGAGGTTGGGGCCGAGGAAAGAAGGTACCACCACCCCCCGGAGCCGGAGCGCAGTCCGCGGCAGAGGCGCCCGCCGGGAGCAGTCTTTGGGGGGCGCCGCCGCCGCTTCGCCCCTCCCGGGCCGCACGCTCCCCGGCCAGTGGGGACGACGGCGAGGACCTAGGGCCAGCGCGGCGCCCGGGGGCACCGAGCATCGGACAGTGCTAGTGGGACTCCGGCGCTGTGGATGCTCCTGGCCTCCTCGCCGCGGGGCGGCCGCGCCAGCCTTCCCCCGCCCGGCGCTCCAGGCCCGCTCTGCGCACGCCGCCCGGCAACCCCGCGCGCGTCCCGCGGGGGCGCTGCGTCTCCCAGCCACACGGACGCAAAGCGGCCCCTCTCCCCTACACCTCTTGGCCTCACCACCCGCCTCTCCTCCCACCCTCCGCTCCCCTCCTCTCCTCTCCCCTCCCCTCCTCCCCTCCCCTCCTCCCCTCCCGGCGAGGGGCGGGAGGGGGCGTGGCAGGGCCGGAGTTGGTGTGGCTGGGACCCGGCTCCTTGCACTCGGAGTCCGCGCGAGGAGCCGGGCCCCGGCCGCTGTCCAGCCGTTCCGTGCCCCTCGCGCCCTGCGCCGCCGCCTCTCTGGGAGACGCTACCACTCTCTCGCCATGGATACTCCTAGAGTCCTGCTGTCGGCCGTCTTCCTCATCAGTTTCCTGTGGGATTTGCCCGGTTTCCAGCAGGCTTCCATCTCATCCTCCTCGTCGTCCGCGGAGCTGGGCTCCGCCAAGGGAATGCGAAGCCGCAAGGAAGGCAAGATACCGCGGTCGCCACGAGACAGTACCACGGCCCGGGCGCCCCTGGAGCGCCACGAGCCACAACCGCGGCCACAGGATGAGCCCCGGCGGCGGCCGCTGCAGCACCTCCAAGCGCAGGAGCCTCCTGGCAGGGGCCCGCGCGTGGTGCCCCACGAGTACATGCTGTCAATCTACAGGACTTACTCCATCGCCGAGAAGCTGGGCATCAATGCTAGCTTTTTCCAGTCTTCCAAGTCGGCTAATACGATCACTAGCTTTGTAGACAGGGGACTAGGTAAGTGGCCAAGAAGATGCCCCGCTCCTCTCCCTGGAGCTCCGCAGCCACGGCCCTGCTCCGGCTCGGGCAGGAGGCTACATTTGTGAATTCCCTTCCCGCTCTGGACGCCTCCCCCTTTCTTTTCTTAAATTGTTTTTCTCAAGTCCAATAAGTTTCTGAATGCGGCTGCAGATTTTATTCCAGTGTGCAATCCTCCCTTCGTCGCTTCCTTCTTTCCCTTCCTTCCTCCCTTCCTTCCTTCCTTCTTTCTCTTGTCTTTTGCAGAAAGCAGCGTGGTGGCCGCTCGTCTGGTGGCTGGTGGAGGAAGCGTGGAGGACGGGAGGTGGCAGGCAAATGACTGGGTCTGGAGAGGGGCCGCGGCGGGAACTGACGGCACACTTGCCACAGGGTCTCGGGTTGTGCGAGGTGCGCCGTACAAGGCCTGAGTGGCAGTGGCCGACCGGGGTGGGGGGGGGCGGCATGGGGCATGAGTGAGCGTTGGGAAACCCCGAGCACCTATCGGCTCGGCAGATGCAAGTCCCGCGGTCGGAGGAACAAGTCAGCGAAAGGCGTCTGGCAATACCCTGACGCAGCCGCTGCACGGCTTCTCAGCCCTTCCCTGCGCTGGATGTGGGCATCAACCTCCCGGCAGGAGCCCGCGCCCTCGGGCGCCTTTTGCTCCAGCAGCGCGCTCACGGCCGCTCGGAGGCGGCAACCGAGCAGTTTCTGCTAAGGCAGCGGCAGCAACTGGCAGGGCGGGGCAGGGGCAGGGCAGCTAAGTTTAGGGGTTTGTTGGTACTTAATCCATATGGATACGTGGATATGCTCATCCACCTTTCCCAGACAGGCATCGGTCCTCTGAGCTTCTCCCAGGGGCCCTGTCCCCGGTGCCCTCTGAGGGCGTGGGTGCAAGAGTGGGTGCCTTCGGAAACCCGTGCACCCGCTCCTTGCCACCCGCGTTGGTCCGCGTGGTGAGTGCCTTCGAGAGAACCTCGCTCTCCCCTTGGTCCCAGAAACTGAAGAGGGATCCACCGGCGCCAGGAACTCAGCTCCTAAAGAGGGGAGACAATAACCTGGAAGGAGACAGGAAAGGACGGGCGAGAAAAAAAAAAGGGAAAGGGAAGGAAGGGGATGAGAAAAAAGGAAGGAGGAGATTTTTAAAAAAGATTAAGGCTGCTATCCACCATCCTACCCAGACTTAGATTCGAGGCTGGCTTTGACCAGTTCTCCTCCCACTTCCAGGTCAGAGAAAGTGGGGTCGCTCAGGAACCCGCGAGCGCCAGGGTTCAGGCGAACAGGGCTGCTCCCCGCCTGCCTACTCAACACGCTCGTCCTCGGAGCTTTTCAGAGGAGGCTAACGGCTCCCAAGCCCCGGGCTCTTCCCGGGCTTCAGATCCCAGCCTCCACCCTTGTAGCCACCTTCCTTGCGGGCCAGGGCTCCTGCCCACGCTCGGTTCGCGGCTGCAGCCGAGGTCAGCGAGGTTCATGAGCTGCTGAAAGGTCCGGGCGGCAAATTAACGCCTGCTATTTTATGGTGATTTTAGGACTACTAAAGTCACCTTTGCAGATACACATGCCTTCTTCGTAGCGCTGCAACTCCATCCCCAACCTCCGTGCTGCCACTGAAGCTCGCCCCCGCCCCAGTCTTTGAACCCTGCCTCGATTGTCTTCCTCCCTCCAAATCCTGTTTACCGTCCACCTTCTCTACTCTCCTAGTCAAATACTACCCTACACATCCCTAGTGGAGACACTAAGGAAGCTCAGAGAAAATTGCTCAAGAGGCCTTCGCCCAGGGGAAGAAATCCCGAGGCCCAGGCTGGCGGGCGGTTGGGCGCAAGTTTTCTTTTCCCCAAAGGAAGTGGCAAGAATCTCTGCCCCTCCCCCAAGCAGGCACCCCTAACTCGTAAGCTTCGCCCTGCGAGTTTGGCACGGGACCAAGAGACTCTGCAGGCTGTTCGGAGGTGTCTACCGAAGCGTGGGGCGTGCAGGCAGGAGTGGGAGGTCTGGGGGGGGG